>NC_057799.1:465947756-466131495 GCF_018294505.1 Triticum aestivum | reverse complement strand
CCCGATCGCAGTTCCTATTTATCGCGTAGGTCGATGGTAGTCGACCAAATGCCCACCAGTCGCTATCTGAATTTGGGTTGGCCCAAGTAATGCAACCTACCACTTCCGGTTTTGGGAACTTTCTTGACCGGATTTTTTAATTTCTTTAATTTTTATCCTTTTCCTTTTATTCTTTTGTTTCCGTTTTTCTGTTTCTATTTTTTACGTTCATTTTTCATTTACTTTAATTTAATATTTTGATTTCCACTTTATTTTTGTTTAATTTTCTTTTCTTTTTCAATTTGTGAACTATTTTGAATTAGCGAACCTTTTTTCAAAATACTAATCATTTTTTGAAACTGTGAATTGTGATATATTTTTCCAAAATTTTGAATGTTTTTTTCAAACCATGAATGTTTTTTTAAAATTTGTGAATAATTTCTACAAATTTATGGCATTCTCTATGACAAGAGAGTGCCACAAAAGCTAAAAGGCATGTTCTATAGGACGGTGGTTCGACCCGCAATGTTGTATGGCGTTGAGTGTTGGCCGACTAAAAGGCGACATGTTCAACAGTTAGGTGTGACGGAGATGCGTATGTTGAGATGGATGTGTGGCCACACGAGGAAGGATCAAGTTCGGAGTGATGATATACGAGATAGAGTTGGGGTAGCACCAATTGAAGAGAAGCTTGTCCAACATCGTCTGAGATGGTTTGGGCATATTCAACGCACGCCTTCAGAAGCTCCAGTGCATAGTGAATGGCGGAAAATGTACGAAGAATGTCAAGAGAGGTTGGCGTAGACCGAATTTGACATGGGAGGAGTTCGTTAAGAGAGACCTGAAGGATTGGAGTATCACCAAAGAATTAGCTATGGACAGGGGTGCGTGTAAGCTTGCTATCCGTGTGCCAGAACCATGAGTTGGTTGCGAGATCTTATGGGTTTCACCTCTAGCCTATCCTAACTTGTTTGGGACTAAAGACTTTGTTGTTGTTGTTGTAAACAGTTTCTACAAATTCACAACATTTTTCAAAATCCTAAACTTTTTTTTACGAATAGATGAACATATTTCAAAATCATGAACATTTTTTGAATTCATGAATATTTCTTTGCAAATTCAAAAAAATTATTAAATTCACAAAAAAAATCGAACTCACAAACATTTTCTGAATTCAAGAATATTTTTTAATTCATGAAAATTTTGAAATTAATTTTTTGATTGAAATCCTGAACATTTTGTAATGAAGCAAAAAAAAAAACAGACCAAAAAAATAGGGGTACCTGCACATGGGCCAGCCCAATAGCATGCACGCGGAGGGGTGCGCGTTTGCGCGTTTTCCGCTCCGCATGTCGATGAATAAGAGGTCCTTGATCGAAATCACTAGTTGAGGAGCGCTCCCCGCAACGATAGTTCGGGAGCGCTCCGGGCGCGACAAGTGTCACGTGCGGACCACTCGTGAAACTTTTCTGGGATGCTCTGGGCGTGACACTTGTTGCGCTGAGGGGCACTCCCGTGATTTCCGGTTTCCGGTTTTCCTTTCTGATTTTACCTTTTTTCACTTCTTTCCTTGTACTTTTAGTGTTTTGTAATACACTTTTGATCTTTTTCTGAGGTCTGTTTCTCTCTGGTGTCTTCGACCTGTCGCCGTCGACTGGGCTTTTGTTGCCGTCCTCGCCGCGTGTCGCGACCGCCTCTCTTATCGCCTGCTTACGGCGACCCTTCTTTACCGCCGACGACGCTTCTCCGTTCACACCATCGCCGTTGCCTACCAGTTGCATTCGTTGGTTCCTTGTTTCCTTTTTGTTTCCCTATTTGTTCCCATTATATTTCCGGGATATGGAGATTTATGGGGTGATTATGGGTGGGGGCTTCCAATTCTATCATATGTCAACTTTCAACTCAGTTTTTGCAATTAGTTCTTGATATTCATTGTGTTCTTTGGAGGTATGGCTTGTCCTTTTTGTTGTATGCCGGGTGGCCCATGTTCATGTATTGATTCTTCTGTAGATGTGTTCATTGTGGTTTTGGATCGGCGTTGTTCAAGTCGTGTTGTAAGAATAATATTTTATAATTGATCAATTTTTGACACACATACTTATTTCTTTTGGTGCTGCTGCTGTTGTTTTGAATGGAAATTATTCTAGGTCTTCTTTTGTTTATTATGATGATTCATTTTGCAGTATGTTCCGTGCAGTGTTAGAGCTCATCTTGCTCGTTACATCGAGGAGTGTAAGGCTTTAACCATAAGGAGGGGTGACAAAGATACTGATCTTGCTCTTCACTCTAGTGAGGGTTGTTTGTATGGTGTTCTGTTTAGTCATGGTCGGGCGAGGAGCAAATCCCATGGTTCTTCCTGGGAACGATTGGTCAATGATTATGGTTTCGTCGTCGTGATTTAATGACTATTAGGCTTGAGCACTATAGAATGTTGATTGGTGTTGATTTTTATCGGGGTGGAGATATGTTGTCTCCTTTACCTTCTGTTGGTAAGGTTTATTTTTAAGGAAGTATTTAGCTTGTTTCATTTCACATGATTTTTCTGTTCCCTTGAACCTGTGTAATTTTATTTTGTAGCTCTTGAGGATTTGAGCGACTCTGAGAAGGAACTTGTCGGTAGTTGTTTTTACACTCGTGGTGTTGATCTCAATTATCAGCAGATGTATTTCATGTCGCGAGAACTCTTTGATGACGAGTACATACTCTGTTGTCCTTTTGTTCACAGGCTTAATTCCATGAATGTTAATGGTAATCATATTGTCAGATTTATTTTCCACATTTTTTGTTTTTATTTATTTATTATTTATTATTTTTATAGTTTTTAATTTCTGTTTTATTTCTAATAGCTTGATGTTTTTGTGAGGTTATTCCTGGTATGGTTGTGAGGAGTTTGTGTCATTTCCCAAGACTGGCGTTTTAACTCTTGAAGTTACTTTGGAATCTCGTGAAGTCGTGATGATGATATATATGTGAGCACTCCTTGCTCCTACTTCATTGGCTTGGGTGATAGAATGGTGTTCAAAGAGGAAGGGTTTAGTGATTTTCTTCAGGCATCGTCTATTGAAGTAAATAGCTTGGTGCTCATAACCTTCAAAGAGCGTGATGGGAGGCTTGTTGTTATCTTTAGTCTTCTGCCGCAGTGATGTTAGTTATAGCCTTTGAAGAGAATGGATATTGTTTTAAAATCTATGCTAGTGTATAATGTTACTTAGATATATAAAACCAATATGAACTAAATTGTTCATTGTTGTACTTCGTATGTAGAAGAGGCAGGGCTATGCATCTCTTTTTTAGATGTTTTTGGGACATATGTTAATTTACGTGTGTGCATTTCTTTTTTCTATGTTTCCTATGACATTGGCTGTACAGAGAGGAACATCTATGCAATAGCAAAAGAGGCACGAGCGATCACGCGTGAGGAGCATGTAGAGTCACGACGCGTGGCACGTGAGGCACATGTGTGTAGGCAGCAGAGGCACGGGAGTGAGGCCTTTATAGGCAGGGGCGTGGGGCTTGTCGAGGCATGGGTATCAATCCTCTGGATGCACAAATCTGATGTCTCTAGAGGCACACGCATAGGTTGGTGGCATCCGGCAGCACAAGGCTATACAGTGAGGAACGTATGTGCAACACCAAAGATGCGCGGGCGATCACGCGTGCGGAGCACGGTAAGAGTCACGATGCATTTCATGTGAGGCATGTGGATGGATTCAGCGGAGGCACGGAAATGAAGTCACTACAGGCACAGAAGTGAATTCACTACAGGCATGGAAGTGAAGTCACTATAGGCACGGATGTGGGGCTTCTCGAGGCATGGGTATCAACCCTCTGGATGCACAAAACACTACTGCAGGATGCTGCTAACACGACACTACGATCAGAGACCCTTCGACGAAACTATGTGCGATGCAATAATCACAAATGGTGGTGTAAAAAACCCGTCAAAACAGGTGCACAACGTTTGCGATGGAGAATGCATCAAACACGGTTCAGATTTTAGTTGTGTGTGCGATGCAGGGCATACGGTTCAGTTCAATTAACTGTTTGCGACAAGGAGGAACTAAAGAAACGGGCAGCCAGATGGAGGTGTGTGCGATATGCAGCATACGGTTCACTCGGATGAACTGTTTGTGATTAGGCAACACAAAAGAAAAGGTCAGCCAGATCAAGGTGTGTGCGATATACGGCATGCGGTTCACTCGGATGAACTGTTTGTGTTGAGACAAGAGAACAAAAACGGTTCAATATAACAAGATGTGTGTGATACGCGGCAAACAGGTCTGTAATCAGAAATGTGTGCGAAGACCGATAATAACACAGACGGTTGCTGCTAATAAGACGCGTGTGTTGTGCGATGGGATTGCATACAGAACAACAACATACACACACACACACACACACACACTTATAAGGACATGGTTGCATAACCAAATTAAACATCCACTTACATAGGTGGCTACTACAACCATGGCATTTGCACACACCAAAGTAAACTATTACATGCATAATTACATATGTGGCTACTATACACATGACATTTCCACACACCAATAAAGTAAACTATATATTACATGCATGATTAACTAGCATAAACGATCATCTGATCAGCATCTACTTCTTGTGATGCTTGCTCTGCTTGTGGCTCGATCCGGGCTCGTTGATTTGGGTAACGAGGGACTTCCTCATGTCAATGATCCGCCTGTGCATCTCGTAGCATGTGTACACACTCTTGGCCGCGAGCCTGATGTGAGGTTCATCCAGTGGCCGCATCCAGGCCCTGTGCCAGGATACGGGACTTGTTCTCTGGGCATCCTGCTTCATCTTTTCGTAGTAGGGGTCGATGATGGTCGAGGCGAGTTCGACCAGGGAGTCCTTCTTCGTGCTGCCCCAGACCCTGTAGTGGTCACGGGTTTCGACAAGGTTCTTGCAGGCCAAGCCCGTAACACTGAGCGCTTTTACATCGTTGGTGGTTTCCACCGTGGCGAACTTGTAGTCGGTGCTGTTGACAAACCTGTTGAAACGGTCGCAAGGCTCTGTGGCCATGCAGTAGTGGTAGATGAGGACATGATGGCGCATGCACAACTGGGTGACGACAACCTTCTGATCTATGCCGGGATGATCGAGGGTGTACTGGAGGTCGATGCTGACCACCTTGTACTTGTCTCGAGCAAGCAACTGCTCAACACTGTTGATGTAGTCATCCACCACGGCCGGGTCGATGGTGTACACCATCGAGAGATCCGTCTCCCTCGCGTGGGTCTCCACTCTATGGTCGCCGAACTCCATTGGAGCGCCGCTAGACATCCCCTCTCTATGTGTCGTCGTGGGTGTGCTTGTTGTGTTGTGGGGCACGATCGAAAGGTTGAAGAGACTAAGGTTGTGACACCCAAAATTTTATTTGATTTTTTCAAAAAATTCTTATTTGGCTTGAGGGAGGTGATTTAAATTTTTCTTCAAAAGAACCCTCCCTTTCAAAATATTTTTTTTATGGCAAGAGGTTTTTATTTGGATTCACCCAAGACTTGCTTTTGGTCTTGGAGGTTCTTGTTTTTTTATTTTGGACTCAAACCAAAATGCTTTTCACTTGAGAAAAATGTCTTTTGAAGATTTCTTTGAAAAATGCACTATGGCTTTCGGAATGATCCTTTACCACTTTCAACAATTCTCTCTTGCCATGGCCTTAGTGCAAATCCACTCTCCTAAATTTCCCTCATCTTTGGGTCATGATTTGCATCAAATCCAGCAAGTTGAACCTCCCCATATGATTATTTTCCATTTAAATTTTATCAAAACAATTTCTGTCCTCTATTCTAGCCCTTGGAGGTTTACAAAGGAACTACTCTTTCTGCTTTGATCTTTGCCCCCAAACCAATTTCCCTCCCTAGTCCTTTGAACCCTCAACCAAGATCCATGAAGATCCACTGGTCTTCAGTTCAAATTTTTCAAACTACACTTGCTGCAAGTTTGGACCAGATTTGTCAAATTTGATGAATTTCATTCAAATCCTTCTCCTAAAAATCTGAGAAAAATCAGACAGCCTCTGGGTGCATTGAGAGGTCACCTCACCAAGTCCCAGCTCCAGAATTTTTTTTCTTCATGCCAAATCATTCTGTCGAACACCTGCAGAGCATTGTCAATGTCAAGTTCAGAGATTCAGAGAACAGTTCAGTGATCTATTGTCGTTTTCTTCAGAACTTGTTGTCGATCTCGACAGTGCCCCGATGTCGCCGTCCAGCGCAGACGGCGCCGTCCAGCGCCGCCCAAGCCACCGGAGGTCGCCGCGTGGTCTTCCACTCCCCCATGCGCGCTGCCACCCTCGTCGTGAACCGCTGGGCGCGGAGCGCGCTCTCTGCCGCCGCCGTGCCCGTGCGGCCACCCCACCGTGGACCGACGCCATTACGCCAAGACCAGCCGAGATTTGCGGGGGAACGACACCAGTAACTTCCACTGATGCTGCCTGGCCACCTAAACCTCCTGCCAATCCACTACATCGCCGTAATTGCTCGCCGGAGATTCTCCGTTCACGGCCACCACCTCGATCCGCCTATAAATAGAGGCCCCGAGCTTCAACTCGAACCCACACCACCTCTGCACTCCACCTAGACCCTCCCTAGCCACTGGAAGAGCCCCGGGGAGGTCTCCTTCCTCAGCTCCGGCCGCCGCGACCCGCCACGGGATCCAGCTCGATTCGCTCCCGTGCGTGCGCCTCTGCCTCCCATCTCTTGCCAGTAGCTTCCCTATGCATCCACTCTTCTGACCCGCGCTTCAATTCGGAGTTTGCAGCACACCACCGGAGTTCTCCACCTTCACCCGAGCCGCCGTCCGCCGGAGAGAGTGTCGCCGTCGACGTGGTGCTCTCCGTCGGTCGAGTCCACCACCCACCGACGCGGAAGGACACGCTGAAGCTCTTGGTACACTCCGATCTCCCTGTCTCGCCGCGGTTCGACGCCGGCGACCACCGCAGTCTCCGGGCGCCGGCGAGCTTTTTAAACCTGACATGTGGGACCCCCCTGTCAGCCTCTATTCTCTCCTCCCTCGAACCGTTTTCTGTTGGCGCCTTCGGGCAAAATACGTTTTGCCTTTGAGCTTACGCGTTTCTTTCCGAAGCGTTTTTTGTTTTCTCAGTTTAGTCCCTGGAACTTTTCTGTTTCATTACAGATGAGTCCCTGGACATAAACCTTTATAACTTTTTAATAAAAATAGATTTTTGAGTGATTCTTTTTCTGACAGTCTTAAAATTTTGTCTAGTTTTTTATGGGATTTATTTGGAAATTTTTTTGGAGAAGTTTTTATGCACGCGTTGGTTTTCACGTTAGTGCAAGTGTTCGTTATGCCGTAGGTTCCGGAAGAGGTGACGGAGCCGCGAACTTCGCCGAGCTAGACTCCGACTTCTCCGAACCAGGCAAGCATGTTCGAACCTTTGATATGATAGGTGTTTTGCATGTTTGCGTGTAAGTTTGTGCGTGGCATACGAGTGTTGGTGAGTACCTTGTTGCTTGTGAAGCAACTACCCGCATGTTCCAAAGTCGCGATGATCTCTGGTGAGAGATGGCCTAATCATGTGGTGACATGAAGGGCAGCAAGGTGGTACTGTTGTAGCAGACCAGCCTTGCGTCATCCGACTAATTCCGACGTTAACGTGGACGGTGTCACGTTATCGTTCTTTTCCCTTCCGTGCTACCACATGTTTCTTTTGCCAGATGCGGTTTAGTAAGTTGGTAACCTCTTTCCGTGTACACACCAAACAGAGGGGCCGGGATGATGGTACCATGGCCCTGGATTAAAGCCAGTCATCCGGTCAGGGGGCATGGGTGTTTCCGGTTGGGACCGAGAGGGGGGGGCACCCCCTTAGAGCGCGCGTATAGAAATTTGATCCCATGCTACGCGAGGTTGTAGCCTCCCTGTCTCAAGGTTTTTCTTGAACGTTGCCGAGGGTGATCCCTGGCTTCAGAATGTTAAATGGGTGTGTACTGGTTAGACGTGTTTCTTCCAAAACACCGTAGACGGAACTAGTCCCCGTGACTACTGAAATCCGTTGGCTGTGGTTAAGTACAAACTCTGCAGAGTCAAATTCTTTCCAAGTCATCGTATCCATGATCAAGTAGGGTGATCAGTATATCCATATCTATCCTCGTGAAGATCTTTATCCCCGGTGAACAAGCTCAAGTGGTAAACCCAGTTTATTTGTTATTTCTACGGATGGACTAACCTTATATTTGTCTCGTACTTGTAATAATTTATGTTCCCGAGCTACTGAATTATTGAGCTACAATATAAGCCCTTTATGTGACGTCGCTCAGACGTCCGACTGTGGCATGTTCGTCTTTTACTTTCAATATAAGCCCTTTATGTGATGTCGCTCAGACGTCCGACTGTGGCATGTTTGTCTTTTATTTTCTGTTATAAGCCCTTTATGTGGTGTCGCCCTGACGCCCGACTGCGGCATTATTATTCTTGCAGTTTCCTCTCGAGGAGTCATTCAGACCCTCGTTTGGCACCAGTATTACTATTCTTGCAGTTTCCTCTCGAGGAGTCATTCAGACCCTCGTTTGGCACCAGTATTATTATTCTTGCAGTTTCCTCTCGAGGAGTCATTCAGACCCTCGTTTGGCACCCAGTATTTATTTTGGGATTTCGGGAGGACTACCGCCCGACTTCCCTGTTATTTTCCATGCATTATTGTCTCTATGTCTGAACGCACTAGTTAATCTGCTCATATGCTTCATGTTTACATTTGTTATATCTTATGTCCGTACTGTCTTGCGAGTACTTTCATAGTACTCACCTGGCTTGTTGATTTGGCCAGATGTTGACGAAGGCGATCTCTTGGATGAAGGGTTTGATAGTGCGTCCGACGCCTAGAGGAGTCCCAGTCAGTCCTGTGCGATCTTGGATATTGGTCACTTGTATTATATACGCTTCCGCCACCCGCAATAAGTCTCCTCGAGCCTCACTCCGACGCTCGAAGAGCTGTAGTTTTCAGGAGTCATATCACCCACTTCGCAGTGATATTTCCACCACCGTTGTTATCGTGAGTTAGTAGTCTTGCCACCCTATCCGCCGTTATGTTTTATCGGCGTTCATGTAATAAATTGTTGAGCAGTCTCCGCTCAACCTTGTATTATATTCAGTACTCCTGGTATTTGTCTTCTGTGACCAAGATATTGTCTACCAGTGAGAAGGAATTCTTCTTTACTGGTCCGTAAAAGGGATTGGTCTTTCAATAAATATTTTATTGAAAAACCGGTCGTGACAAGCTTGGTATCAGAGCCAGGCTGACTGTAGGAAGCCACTAGGTGCGATCGCTAATCGGTTATTAGCGTCCTTTGTGCTTTTTCAGCATTTTGCAATTGTAGCTATTTTCTGTTGGTCATCATAAATTTATGACTTGACTACTCAGAATTTTTGCCTACTTTTGTAGATGGCTGGCAGCAACTGCGAGACTCGAGTGTTCACGAACGTGCCCGAGGGGTTTGTCAAACTCCTCGTCTCCATCACCAAGCTCGCGATCGGGCCAGCGACTCGTCCAGAGTTCACGCTTTATCAGCACAAGCTCAGCGACGACGTGTCTATGCACCAGGCCATAGTGCAATTCAAGGGAGGACGTTCTGCATCTCGCCACTTCCGTTTTGTAGGAAGGTCCATGCCTACGGAGAGGCATGCCATGCAGATGGCTGCCCGTGAGGCGATAGCTCGCCTTCGGGATATTCTTCCTATGATGAAGACCCGTCGCTACCGCTATCTCCCATGCCATGTGCCATACACTTGTCACTATGCATTCGCCTGCCATCGGGGAGAGCGAGATGAAGCCATCAAGATGGTTGTTGAGTACCTCAAGGCTCTAGAGGAATCTTTCGACAACCTCGTAGACGATCTTGTGGCTGCCCGCATGGACTTAGTCCGGGGCGGTCCTGCCAGCAGGAAGGAGCTTCTCCACACGGCACCGCCTCTGACATTCGTCTCGTCTTCAGCCTCTTATGCACCGGCCATTTTGGCCACTGCTCGCCGTCTGCCTACCACTGAGGAGTTCGACCGAGTCATCGCTCCTACTCCAGTCAGAGCTGCACCGCCTGCTGCACACGCGCTACCGCCTGTCGCTCCCGCGCCATCACGGCAGCGCAGTGTTACGCGCCAGGAACCAGCTAGAGAGGAGGTGGAGGTTGATTCTCCTGGACCGCTGAGTCTTGCCCTCGGCAAGGGAAAGGACATCGTCACCATCTCCGACCGAGAGCGCCGAGTAGCCGCACGTTATGTCTGCTTGTATGATGTGTTTTCTCTGTACGCTAGTTTGTATTAGTGTGTTTGCTGTTTTCCTGAGGAGTATGCTAGTCTGAATAACATGTCAGGATTGTGTACGCGCATCCTGAGTGCTGTATCTTGTGTTTGTATTTCGCGTGTAAGATTTGTGTTAAGCAGTCTTTTCTCCGTGAAAAATCGTTTATGTTTTCTTGAAAACCTTGAGGTCTTTTAAATTGTTGCCTTGCAAGATTTTTCCTTGTGCCACACAGTTCTTCTCATGGGTTTTGCAAAATAATACCCCAGACTGGAAAAATGTCTCGCCCGTGGACTCGCTCCATGCCCAATCAGCCAGAAGAAGTTTATGGGACACAGACTAGCAACAATTTCACTCAGGGTCAGTCCAGTCAACAGGACAGCGAAGCAGCCCTGTCTCAAGTATGCCGTCTCTTCGAACAAAGCCAGCAACAGCACCAAGAGATGATGAATCACGTCATCAATATGGGGAACCACCGTGAACCCTATCAGCCTCATTCCAAGTTATCTGAGTTACAGAAGACTCGCCCTTCAACGTTTGCTCACACCGATAGGCCGCTAGAAGCCGACGATTGGCTTCGCGACATCAAAAGGAAGCTGATTATTGCTCAGTGTTCAGATCATGAGAAGGTGCTTTATGCACCACACTACCTTACTGGAGCAGCTGCAGCATGGTGGGAAAACTTCCTACACATGCACCCCAGTGAACACAACATCACCTGGGAGGAGTTCAAGGAAGGTTTCCGTGGGGCACACATCCCCAGGAGCATCATAAAAATCAAGAAGAGAGAGTTTGATGACCTGAAGCAGAGAGGCATGTCAGTGACAGAATACAATGGTCAGTTTACCCAGCTATCTCGTTATGCCTACGACGAGCACATGACAGAAAACAAGAAGATGGAAAAATTCCTGGACGGCCTGGCACCAGCACTAAGATGCCAACTGATTGTACACACCTTTCCGGATTTTAAGACTCTGGTGGACAAGGCCATTACCTTGGAGAATGAGCGCCGTAGTCTGGAAGATATCCGTAAGCGAAAGAGGGACAAGACGACTCTTGCCCGCAACAACCGAAGCAAGACTGAGATTCCAAGGACAGAAGCAAGGAGATCCACGACTACTGATCCAAGGCCCGTCAGACAGTTTCATGCCAGGGACAAAGAGTTCACGTACCGTCCAGGGGTCACCTGCTATGCTTGTGGTGAAGAAGGGCACTATGCTAAACAATGCCCAAAACCAAGGAACTCGGTACCCAAGCCGAACAATGGTGGAAACAATCCAGCCCCCAAGCGCAACAATTTCAATCCCAACAACAACCACAGGAAGGGTCACCTGAACCATGTGACCAGGGAAGAAGCGCAGAATGCCCCAGACATCGTGCTCGGTACGTTCCCTGTCAACACAGTACCTGCCACGGTTTTGTTTGATTCTGGAGCTTCCCATTCGTTCGTTTCGAAGAGTTTTGTTTTGCAACATGGTTTTCCGATACTTCCCTTGGAAAAATCTATGATCATCAAGTCCCCCGGAAGTAAGCAAATCACTCAGCATTACTGCCAAGGAGTGGTCATTGAGTTCGAAGGACTACAGTTCCAAGCAAATCTCATCGTGTTGGAGAATAAAGGACTGGATGTCATTTTAGGGATGGACTGGTTGACCACCAACAAAGGATTCATTGACTGTTTCAATCGGACCGTGATTCTCACCCACCATCAGGGCAAGACAATAAAGGTTACAGCTCAAGAAAGGACACGGTCACGGCAACCAAAACTGAACAAAATGGACATTTCAGAACTGAGAAAAGTTCCAGTGGTATGCGAATTTCCTGACGTGTTTCCTGAAGAACTACCAGGCATGCCACCAGACCAAGAGATAGAGTTCAGCATCGAACTAGCACCTGGCACCGCTCCCATCTATAAGAAACCTTATAGAATGGCACCCTCAGAATTGGTGGAGTTGAAGAAGCAGATAAAGGAATTATTGGACAAAGGATTTATTCGAGCCAGCTCCTCACCATGGGGTTCGCCAGTGTTGTTCGCCAAGAAAAAGGATGGGACACTGAGACTGTGTATAGACTATCGAGCTCTCAATATGGTCACCATCAAAAACAAATATCCGATGCCACGGATAAATGATTTGTTTGACCAGCTCGCACAAGCCAAGGTGTTCTCAAAAATTGATTTGAGATCGGGATATCATCAATTGAAAGTACGGACAGAAGATATCCCCAAGACAACATTCACTCCCAGATATGGGTTATATGAGTTCATAGTGATGACTTTTGGACTAACAAACGCCCCCGCATATTTCGTCCACCTCATGAACAAAGTGTTCATGAAATTCATGGACAAATTTGTTGTGGTATTCATTGACGATATTCTGGTTTACTCAAGGACACCAGAAGAGCATGCTGAACATCTCAGAATTGTTTTGGGAGAATTAAGGAAACACCAGCTGTACGCCAAATTTAGCAAATGTGAATTTTGGCTAAGACAAGTTGGTTTCCTAGGCCACATATTGAACCAAGAAGGCGTGGCCGTAGACCCAGAGAAAGTCAAAGCCATACTTGACTGGAAGCCACCCGCTGTGACACCGAAGTTTTTATTTGGATTTTTTTTAAAAAGATTTTATGTGACTTGAGGGAGGTGATTTAAATTTCTCTTCAAGAGAACTCTCCCTCTCAAATATTTTTTTATGGAAAAAGTTTTATGTGGATTCACCCAAGATCTGCCTTTGATCTTGGAGGTCCTTGCTTTTCATTTGGACTCAAGACAAAATGTTTTTCATTTGGGAAAGGTAACTTTTGAAAACCTTTTTGAATTTTTGCACTATGGCTTTTGGAAAGTCCTTTGCCACTTTCAACAATTCCTCCTTGCCATGGCCCTAGTGCAAATGATCTCTCCAAACCCTTCCCTCACCTTTGGATCATGTTTTGCACCAAATCCAGCAAGTTGAACCTCCCCATGTGGTTATTTCCATTTAAATTCTATTCAAACAAATTTCTGTCTTCTCCTCTAGCTCTTGGAGATTTACAAAGGGACTCCTTTTTTCTGTTTTGATTTTTGCCACCAAACCAACTCTCCCTCCTAGTCCTTTGTACCCCTAACCTAGAACCATGAAGATCCACTGGTCTTCAGTTCAAAATTTTCAAACTACACTTGCTGCAAGTTTGGACCAGATTTGCCAAATTTGGTGAAATTCATCCCAAACCTTCTCCAAAAATTCCAAGTAAAATCAGGCAGCCTCTGGGTACATTGAGTGGTCATCTCACCAAGTTACAGCTCCAGAAAAATTTATCTCAAAGCCAAAACCTTCTGTCGAACACCTGCAGTGCACTGTCTTTGTCACATTCAGTAAGTTCAGAGATTCAGTCAAGTGGCTGCTGTCGTTTTCTTCAGAAGCGGACGTCGATCTCGCCAGTGCCACCGCGTCGCCTTGCTCCTCGTCCCCGCTCCCTTGTTCCTGCACCGCACGAACGTCTGGCGCCTTGCGGGCGTCGGCGACGAGCAGCAGAAGGTGCGCCGCCCCGTGACCGACGCCGGCGGCGGCTTTGCGGACGCCAGCAGGAGACACGGCGCCGACGACGCCACTCAGCGCCGCCCAAACCACCGGAGCTCGCCGCGTGGCCTTCCACTCCCCCGAACGCGCTGCCGCTCTCATCGTGAACCGCAGGGCGCGGAGCACGCTCTCTGCCGCCGTTGAGCCCGTGCGGTCACCTCACCGTGGACCGACGCCATTACGCCAAGACCGACCCCGTTTAGCTGCAAAACGAGTCCAGTAACCTCCACTGATGCTGCCCGGCCGCTCAAACCCCCTGCCAATCCACTGCTCCGCCGTAATCGCTCGCCGGAGATTCTCCGTTCACGGCCACCCCGTCGATCTGCCTATAAATAGAGGCCCCGAGCTTCAACTCAAGCACCCACCAGCCCTGCACTCCCCCTAGAGCACGCCTAGCCACTGGAAGAGCCCCGAGGAGGTCCCCTTCCTCGACTCCGGCCGCCGCGACCCGCCACGGGATCCAGCCCGATTCGCCCCCGTGTGTGCTCCTCCGCCTCCATTCTCCTGCCAGTAGCTTCACCATGCATCCCTCTTTCTGACCCGCACTTCAATTTGAAGCTTGCAGCCCTCCACCGGAGTTCCCCATCCTCCCCGAGCCGCCGTCCGCCGGAGAAAGTGTCGCCGTCGACTTAGGGCTCCCCGTTGGACGAGTCCACCACCCACCGATGCGGAAGAGGACGCTGAAGCTCTTGGTACCCTCCGTTCCCCCTATCTCGCCGTGGTTCGACGCCGGCGTCCACCGCAGTCTTCGGGCGCCGGCGAGCTTTTCAAACCTGACATGTGGACCCCGCATGTCATCCTCTGTTCTTTTATTCGCGAACCGTTTTCTGTTGGCGCCTTCGGGCAAAATACGTTTCCTCCTTTGCGCTTGCGCATTCCCAGCCGAAGCGTTTTCTGTTTTCTCAGTTAAAACCGTGGAACTTTTCTGTTTCATTACAGATAAGTCCCTAGACAGAAACCTTTATAACTTTTTAATAAAAAGGTATTTTTGAGTGATTCTTTTTCTGACAATCTTCAAATTCTGTCTAGTTTTTTATAAGATTTATTTGAAAAATATTTGGAAAAGTTTTTGTGTATGTGTTGGTTTTCACGTTAGTACCCGTTTCGTGATTTGCCGTAGGTTCCGGGAGAGGTGACGGAGCCGCGAACTTCGCCGAGCTAGACTCTGACTTCTCCGAACCAGGCAAGCATGTTTTGAACATTTGATATGGCAGATGTTTTGCATGTTCACGTGAGAGTTTGTGCGTGGCATATGAGTGTCGGTAAAAACCTCGTTGCTTGTAAGCCAACGACCCGGTTGTCCCAAAGTTGCGATGACCTCTGTTGAGAGGTGGCCTAAGCATGTGGTGACATGAAGGGTAGCAAGGTGGTACTGTTGTGGCATGCCAGCCTTGCGTCATCCAACTTTCTTCGACGTTAACGTGGTTGGAGCTACGTTATCGATCTTTTTCCGCCTGTTCCAAAGTTGCGATGGTCTCTGATGAGAGATGGCCAAATCATGTGGTGACATGAATGGCAGCAAGGTGGTACTATTGTAGCATGCCAGCCTTGCGACATCCGACTTTCTCCGACGTTAACGTGGTTGGAGCCACGTTACCGTTCTTTCCCCTTTCCGTGCTACCACATGTCTCATTGCCAGGATGCGGTTTAGTAAGTTGGTAACCTCTTTCCGTGTACACACCAAACAGAGAGGCCAGGATGATGGTACCTTGGCCCAGGATTAAAGCCAGTCATTCGGTCAGGGGGCATGGGTGTTTCCGGTTGGGACCGAGAGGGGGGGCACCCCCTTAAAGCGCGCGTATAGAAATTTGATCCCATGCTACGCGAGGTTGTAGCCTCCCCGTCTCAAGATTTTTCTTGAAAGTTGCCGAGGGTGATCCCTGGCTTCGGATGGTTGAATTGGGTGTGTACTGGTTAGACGTGTTTCTTCCAAAACACCGTAGACGGAACTAGTCCCCTTGACTACTGAAATCCGTTGGCTGTGGTTAAGTACAAACTCTGCAGAGTCAATTCTTTCGAAATCATCGTATCCATGATCAAGTAATGAGAACATTATATCCATATCTATCCGTGTGAAAAACTTGTCCCCGGTGAACAAGCTCAAGTGGTAAAATTCAGATTTATTGTTATTCCTGTGGATGGACTAACTTTATTTCGTGTCTCATGCTTGTGATATTTTATGTTCCCGAACTGTTGTGTTAATGAGATGTGATATAAGCCCTTTATGTGGCGTCGCTCAGACGTCCGACTGTGGCGTGTACTCGTTTCTCACTTTCAATATAAGCCCTTTATGTGGCGTCGCTCAGACGTCCGACTGTGGCGTGTACTCGTTTCTCACTTTCAATATAAGCCCTTTATGTGATGTCGCTCAGACGTCCGACTGCGGCACGCACTGTCTTTACTTTCTGTTATAAGCCCTTTCTGTGGTGTCGCCCCGACGCCCGACTGTGGCATTATTATTCTGCATTTTCCACTCGAGGAGTCTTTCAGACACTCGTTTGGCACCCGTATTATTATTTCGCATTTTCCGCTCGAGGAGTCTTTCAAACACTCGTTTGGCACCCGTATTATTATTCCGCATTTTTCCGCTCGAGGAGTCTTTCAGACACTCGTTTGGCACCAGTATTACTTTTCTGCAGTTTCCGCTCGAGGCGTCATTCAGACCCTCGCTTGGCACCCAGTATTTTATTTATGTCTGATCGCACTGGCTAACTTATTCATGTGCTTCATGTTTACTTTTGTTATACCTTATGTCCGAACTGTCTTGCGAGTACTTTCATAGTACTCACCTGGCTTGTTGATTTGGCCAGATGTTGACGAAGGCAATCTCTTGGATGAAGAGTTTGATAGCGCGTCCGACGCCTAGAGGAGTCCTAGTCAGTCCTGCGCGATCCCGGATATTGGTCACTTGTATCGTTTACGCTTCCGCCACCCGCAATAAATCTTCTCGAGCCTCACTCAGACGCTCGATGAGTTGTAGTCTTCTGGAATCATATCACTCGCTTCGCGGTGATATTTCCACCACCATCATTGTCGTGAGTTAGTAGTTGCCACCCTATCCGCCGTTTTGTTTTAGCGGCATGCATGTAATAAATTGTTGGGCAGTCTCTGCTCAACCTTCTATTATATTTAGTACTCCTGGTATTTTTCTTCTGTGACCAAGATATTGTCTACCAGTGAGAAGGAATTCTTCCTCGCTGGTCCGTAAAAGGGATTGGTCTCTCAATAATTATTTTATTGAAAAACCGGTCGTGACAAGCTTGGCATCAGAGCCAGGCTGACTGTAGGAAGCCACTAGGTGCGATCGCTAATCGGTTTTTAGCGTTTTTGTTTTCTTTTCTTCTTCAGCATTTTGCAATTGTAGCTATTTTCTGTTGGTCATCATAAATTTATGACATGACTACGCAGAATTTTTGCCTACTTTTGTAGATGGCTGGCAGCAGCTGTGAGAATCGAGTGTTCACCAACGTGCCCGAGGGGTTTGTCAAGCTCCTCGTCTCCATCACCAAGCTCGCGATCGGGCCAGCAGCTCGCCCGGAGTTCACGCTCTATCAGCACAAGCTCAGTGACGACGTATCTATGCACCAAGCCGTGGTGCAGTTCAGGGGAGGACGTTCTGCTGCTCGTCACTTCCATTTTACGGGAAGGGCCATGCCTACGGAGAGGCATGCCATGCAGATGGCTGCCCGCGAGGCGATAGCTCGCCTTCGGGACATCCTCCCTACGATGAAGACTCGTCGCTACCGCTACCTCCCATGCCATGTGCCTTACACCAGCCAGTATGCGTTCGCCTGCCATCGGGGAGAACGAGATGAAGCCATCGAGATGGTTGTGGAGTATCTCAAGGCTCTGGAGGAGTCTTTCGACAACCTCGTGGATGATCTTGTGGCTGCCCGCATGGACTTAGTCCGGGGCGGTCCTGCCAGCAGGAAGGAGCTTCTCCACACGGCGCCGCCTCTGACATTCGTCTCGTCTTCAGCCTCGTATGCACCGGCCGTTTTGGCCACTGCTCGCCGTCTGCCTACCACTGAGGAGTTCGACCGAATCATCGCCCCTACTCCAGTCAGAGCCGCACCGCCTGCCGCACGCGCTCTACCACCAGTCGCCCCCGCACCATCACCGCAGCGCAGCGTCCCGCGCCAGGAGCCAGCTAGAGAGGAGGAGGTTGATTCTCCTAGACCGCTGAGCCTTGCCATCGGCAAGGGGAAGGAGATCTTCACCATCTCCGACTGAGAGCATCGAGTAGCCGCGTGTTATGCCTGCTTGTATGATGTGTTATTTTATCTGTACGCTAGTTTGTATTGGTGTGTTTGCTGCCTTCTGAGTGGTACGCTAGTTTTTAAATAACATGTCAGGATATGCACGCGCATCCTGAGTGCTGTATCATGTGTTTGCTTTTCGCATGTAAGTTTTATGTTAAGCACTTCTTCTTCGTGAAAAAATCATTTGTGTTTCTTTGAAAACCTTGAAGCCCTTCTATTTTTGCCTTTGCGAGATTTTTGTGCTACACAATTGTTCTCATGGGTTTGCAAATAATACCCCAGACTGGAAAAATGTCTCGCCCGTGGACTCGCTCCATGCCCAATCAGCCAGAAGAGGTTTACGGGACACAGACCAGCAACAATTTCACTCAGGGTCAGTCCAGCCAACAAGACAGCGAAGCGGCACTGTCACAAGTATGCCGTCTCTTCGAGCAAAGCCAGCAACAGCACCAAGAGATGATGAACCATGTCATCAACATGGGAAACCACCGTGAACCCTATCAATCCCATTCCAAGTTATCTGAATTACAGAAGACTCGCCCCTCAACTTTTGCTCACACCGACAGACCGCTGGAAGCCGATGATTGGCTTCGTGAGATTGAAAGGAAACTGATTATTGCTCAGTGCTCAGATCATGTGAAGGTGCTTTATGCACCACACTACCTTACTGGAGCAGCCGCAGCATGGTGGGAAAACTTCCTACACATGCATCCCAGGGAACACAACATCACCTGGGAAGAGTTCAAGGAAGGCTTCCGTGGGGCACACATCCCCAGGAGCATCCTAAAGATCAAGAAGAGAGAGTTTGATGACCTGAAGCAAAGAGGCATGTCAGTGACCGAGTACAATGGTCAGTTCACCCAGCTGTCTCGTTATGCCTACGACGAGCATATGACAGAAAGCAAGAAGATGGAAAAATTCCTGGACGGCCTGGCACCAGCACTGAGATGCCAACTGATTGTGCACACCTTTCCGGATTTTAAGACGCTGGTGGACAAGGCCATCACCCTGGAGAATGAGCGCCGTAGTCTGGAAGATATCCACAAGCGAAAGAGGGACAAGACGACTCTTGCCCGCAGCAACCGAGGCAAGACTGAGGTCCCGAGGACAGACACAAGGAGATCCACGACTACTGAGCCAAGACCCGTCGGACAATTTCATGCCAGAGACAAGGAGTTCACATACCGCCCAGGGGTCACCTGCTATGCTTGTGGTCAACAAGGGCATTATGCTAAACAGTGTCCGAAGCCGAGAGACTCGGCACCCAAACCGAACAATGGTGGAAACAATCCAGCCCCCAAGCGCAACAACTTCAATCCCAGCAACAACCACAGGAAGGGTCACCTGAACCATGTGACCAGGGAAGAAGCGCAGAATGCCCCAGACATCGTGCTCGGTACGTTCCCTGTCAACACAGTACCTGCCACGGTTTTGTTTGATTCTGGAGCTTCCCATTCGTTCGTTTCGAAGAGTTCTGTTTCGCAACATGGTTTTCCGATACTTCCCTTGGAAAAATCTATGATCATCAAGTCCCCCGGAAATAAGCAAATCGCTCAGGGTTACTGCCAAGGAGTGGTCATTGAGTTCGAAGGACTACAATTCCACGCGAATCTCATCGTGTTGGAAAGTAAAGGACTGGATGTCATTTTAGGGATGGACTGGTTGACCACCAACAAAGGATTCATCGACTGTTTCAATCGGACAGTGATTCTCACTCACCATCACGGCAAGACTATAAGAGTTTCCGCCCAAGAAAGGCCACAATCACAGCAACCAAAACTGAACAAAATGGACATTGCAGAATTGAGAAAAGTCCCAGTGGTATGCGAGTTTCCTGATGTGTTTCCTGAAGAACTACCAGGCATGCCACCAGACCGAGAGATAGAATTCAGCATTGAACTAGCACCTGGCACCGCTCCCATCTATAAGAAGCCTTATAGAATGGCACCCTCAGAATTGGTGGAGTTGAAGAAGCAGATAAAGGAATTGTTGGACAAAGGATTTATTCGAGCCAGCTCCTCACCTTGGGGTTCGCCTGTGTTGTTCGCCAAAAAGAAGGATGGGACACTGAGGCTGTGCATAGACTATCGAGCCCTCAATATGGTCACCATCAAAAACAAATATCCGATGCCACGAATAAATGATTTGTTTGACCAGCTCGCACAGGCCAAAGTATTCTCAAAAATTGATTTGAGGTCGGGATATCACCAGTTGAAGGTACGGACGGAAGATATTCCCAAGACAGCTTTCACTTCCAGATATGGGTTATACGAGTTTACAGTAATGCCTTTTGGACTAACGAACGCCCCCGCATATTTCGTCCACCTCATGAACAAAGTGTTCATGAAATTCATGGACAAATTTGTGGTGGTATTCATTGACGATATTCTAGTTTACTCGAGGACACCAGAAGAGCATGCGGAGCACCTCAGAATTGTTTTGGGAGAATTGAGGAAACATTAGTTGTACGCCAAATTTAGCAAGTGCGAATTTTGGCTAAGACAAGTTGGTTTCTTAGGCCATATACTTAACCAAGAAGGCGTGGCCGTAGACCCAGAAAAAGTCAAGGCCATACTGGACTGGAAGCCACCCGCGAATGTTACAGATGTGCGGAGTTTCCTAGGAATGGCCGGATATTACAGGAGATTTATTGAAGGGTTCTCCACTGTGGCAAAACCTATAACACAGTTGCTCAAGAAGGACAAGAAATTCGTATGGACGGAAGCATGCGAGCAGAGCTTCCAAGAACTCAAGAAGAAGCTGACAACCGCACCGGTCTTAACTGTGCCAGACATACACAAGAGTTTTGAAGTGTATTGTGACGCGTCCCGAAAAAGGTCTCGGATGTGTGCTAATGCAGGATGGCAAGGTTGTCGCATATGCCTCTAGGGAGCTGCGAAAACATGAGGAAAATTACCCAACGCATGACTTGGAGCTAGCAGCAGTTATACATGCACTCAAAGAGTGGAGGCACTTTCTGTTGGGAAATCGCTGTGAAATATATACGGACCATAAGAGCCTCAAATATATTTTCACACAGCCAGAGCTGAATTTACGCCAACGACGCTGGTTGGAACTAGTCAAAGACTATGACGTCGGTATTCACTACCACCCAGGGAAAGCAAATGTAGTGGCCGATGCCCTTAGTCGAAACCCCAGCCCGGACAGTGATGGTCCGCAAAATTTAAGGCCTGAGTTTCAGCGAGAGTTCACTCGGCTCAACCTGATGTTAGTCTCTGAGGGCACCGTATCGAACCTTGAGATACAACCCACCCTAGTGGAACAAATCAAGAAGGCTCAACAAGGACATCCCAGTATCGAAGGCATAAAGAAGAAAATGAACCTTAATAAGACTTCAGAATTCGTCACGGACAGTGAAGGAACATTATGGTACCGGGACAGGCTTTGCGTACCCAACATTGAGGAACTCAAGCAACAGATCTTGACGGAAAGCCACACCGCTCCATACTCGATCCATCCTGGAGGAACCAAAATGTACAAGGACATCCAGGAAAGATTTTGGTGGCACGGTATGAAAAGAGATATAGCCACATTCGTCGCTTGTTGCGATTCATGTCAGCGCATCAAGGCCGAGCACCAAAAGCCAGCAGGGCTACTCCAGCCTAACAAGATACCGGAGTGGAAATGGGACGAAATCGGAATGGACTTCATTGTCGGATTACCCCGATCACAACGCGGAAATGACGCCATATGGGTCATCACAGACCGACTAACCAAGGTTGCTCATTTCATTCCCGTGAAGACTACCTACTCCACACAAAGACTGGCAAAACTTTATCTCTCCCGTATAGTTTGCTTGCACGGAGTCCCAAAGACTATAATATCAGACCGAGGCACCCAATTCGTCTCCAAATTTTGGGATCACCTACAACAAGCTCTGGGCACGCAGCTAGTTTTCAGTACAGCATACCACCCTCAGACCGACGGACAAACGGAACGTGTAAACCAAATCCTAGAGGATATGCTAAGAGCCTGTGTGCTCACCTATGGATCCAGTTGGGAAGAGAGTTTGCCATATGCCGAATTTGCTTACAACAACAGTTACCAAGCCAGCTTGCAAATGGCACCCTTTGAAGCATTGTACGGACGGAGGTGTCGTACCCCACTGAATTGGTCAGAGACAGGTGACAGTCGTATCTTCAGCCCAGATATGCTTAAGGAGGCCGAGTTGAAAGTGAAACAAACCAGGGATAGACTCAAGACAGCATAGAGCCGACAAAAGAGCTACTATGACCAGAAGCACCGTGAGGTCAGCTTTGAACCTGGTGATTCCGTATACCTCCGAGTATCTCCTATGAGGGGTCTGCAACGGTTCAAAATTAAGGGGAAGCTAGCCCCAAGATTTATTGGACCATTTTGTGTAAAGGCACGAAGAGGCACGGTGGCCTACCAACTAGACCTCCCCAAGGAGCTGTCAGACGTCCATGACGTGTTCCACGTCTCACAGTTAAGAAAATGTGTGAGCAACCCAGAAAAACATGTACCTCATGAGGACATTGATATGCAACCAGATCTCACCTACAGAGAAAGGCCAGTAAAGATTTTAGAAGAGTCTGAACGGAGGACCCGTCAGAAAACGACCAAGTTTTTCAGGGTTCAGTGGAGCAACCACACTGAGGATGAAGCTACATGGGAAAGGGAGGATTTCCTTCGAGCAGAGTATCCATATCTATTTGAGGATCAGCAGGAATCTCGAGGACGAGATTTTTCTAAGGGGGTAGGTGTTGTGACACCGAAGTTTTTATTTGGATTTTTTTAAAAAGATTTTATGTGACTTGAGGGAGGTGATTTAAATTTCTCTTCAAGAGAACTCTCCCTCTCAAATATTTTTTTTATGGAAAAAGTTTTATGTGGATTCACCCAAGATCTGCCTTTGATCTTGGAGGTCCTTGCTTTTCATTTGGACTCAAGACAAAATGTTTTTCATTTGGGAAAGGTAACTTTTGAAAACCTTTTTGAATTTTTGCACTATGGCTTTTGGAAAGTCCTTTGCCACTTTCAACAATTCCTTCTTGCCATGGCATTAGTGCAAATCCTCTCCCTAACCCTCCCTCACCTTTGGATCATGTTTTGCACCAAATCCAGCAAGTTGAACCTCCCCATGTGGTTATTTCCATTTAAATTCTATTCAAACAAATTTCTGTCTTCTCCTCTAGCTCTTGGAGATTTACAAAGGGACTCCTTTTTCTATTTTGATTTTTGCCACCAAACCAACTCTCCCTCCTAGTCCTTTGTACCCCCAACCTAGAACCATGAAGATCCACTGGTCTTCAGTTCAAAATTTTCAAACTACACTTGCTGCAAGTTTGGACCAGATTTGCCAAATTTGGTGAAATTCATCCCAAACCTTCTCCAAAAATTCCAAGTAAAATCAGGCAGCCTCTGGGTGCATTGAGTGGTCATCTCACCAAGTTACAGCTCCAGAAAAATTTATCTCAAAGCCAAAACCTTCTGTCGAACACCTGCAGTGCACTGTCTTTGTCACATTCAGTAAGTTCAGAGATTCAGTCAAGTGGCTGCTGTCGTTTTCTTCAGAAGCGGACGTCGATCTCGCCAGTGCCACCGCGTCGCCTTGCTCCTCGTCCCCGCTCTCTTGTTCCTGCACCGCACGAACGCCTGGCGCCTTGCGGGCGTCGGCGACGAGCAGCAGAAGGTGCGCCGCCCCGTGACCGACGCCGGCGGCGGCTTTGCGGACGCCAGCAGGAGACACGGCGCCGACGACGCCACCCAGCGCCGCCCAAACCACCGGAGCTCGCCGCGTGGCCTTCCACTCCCCCGAACGCGCTGCCGCTCTCGTCGTGAACCGCAGGGCGCGGAGCGCGCTCTCTGCCGCCGTTGAGCCCGTGCGGTCACCTCACCGTGGACCGACGCCATTACGCCAAGACCGACCCCGTTTAGCTGCAAAACGAGTCCAGTAACCTCCACTGATGCTGCCCGGCCGCTCAAACCCCCTGCCAATCCACTGCTCCGCCGTAATCGCTCGCCGGAGATTCTCCGTTCACGGCCACCCCGTCGATCTGCCTATAAATAGAGGCCCCGAGCTTCAACTCGAGCACCCACCAGCCCTGCACTCCCCCTAGAGCACGCCTAGCCACTGGAAGAGCCCCGAGGAGGTCTCCTTCCTCGACTCCGGCCGCCGCGACCCGCCACGGGATCCAGCCCGATTCGCCCCCGTGTGTGCTCCTCCGCCTCCATTCTCCTGCCAGTAGCTTCACCATGCATCCCTCTTTCTGACCCGCACTTCAATTTGAAGCTTGCAGCCCTCCACCGGAGTTCCCCATCCTCACCCGAGCCGCCGTCCGCCGGAGAAAGTGTCGCCGTCGACTTAGGGCTCCCCGTTGGACGAGTCCACCACCCACCGACGCGGAAGAGGACGCTGAAGCTCTTGGTACCCTCTGTTCCCCCTATCTCGGCGTGGTTCGACGCCGGCGTCCACCGCAGTCTTCGGGCGCCGGCGAGCTTTTCAAACCTGACATGTGGACCCCGCATGTCAGCCTCTGTTCTTTTATTCGCGAACCGTTTTCTGTTGGCGCCTTCGGGCAAAATACGTTTCCTCCTTTGCGCTTGCGCATTCCCAGCCGAAGCGTTTTCTGTTTTCTCAGTTAAAACCCTGGAACTTTTCTGTTTCATTACAGATAAGTCCCTGGACAGAAACCTTTATAACTTTTTAATAAAAAGGTATTTTTGAGTGATTCTTTTTCTAACAATCTTCAAATTTTGTCTAGTTTTTTATGGGATTTATTTGAAAAATATTTGGAAAAGTTTCTGTGTATGTGTTGGTTTTCACGTTAGTACCCGTTTCGTGATTTGCCGTAGGTTCCGGGAGAGGTGACGGAGCCGCGAACTTCGCCGAGCTAGACTCCGACTTCTCCGAACCAGGCAAGCATGTTTTGAACATTTGATATGGCAGATGTTTTGCATGTTCACGTGAGAGTTTGTGCGTGGCATATGAGTGTCGGTAAAAACCTCGTTGCTTGTAAGGCAACGACCCGGTTGTCCCAAAGTTGCGATGACCTCTGTTGAGAGGTGGCCTAAGCATGTGGTGACATGAAGGGCAGCAAGGTGGTACTGTTGTGGCATGCCAGCCTTGCGTCATCCAACTTTCTTCGACGTTAACGTGGTTGGAGCTACGTTATCGATCTTTTTCCGCCTGTTCCAAAGTTGCGATGGTCTCTGATGAGAGATGGCCAAATCATGTGGTGACATGAATGGCAGCAAGGTGGTACTGTTGTAGCATGCCAGCCTTGCGACATCTGACTTTCTCCGACGTTAACATGGTTGGAGCCACGTTACCGTTCTTTCCCCTTTCCATTCTACCACATGTCTCATTGCCAGGATGCGGTTTAGTAAGTTGGTAACCTCTTTCCGTGTACACACCAAACAGAGAGGCCGGGATGATGGTACCTTGGCCCAGGATTAAAGCCAGTTATTCGGTCAGGGGGCATGGGTGTTTCCGGTTGGGACCGAGAGGGGGGGCACCCCCTTAAAGCGCGCGTATAGAAATTTGATCCCATGCTACGCGAGGTTGTAGCCTCCCCGTCTCAAGATTTTTCTTGAAAGTTGCCGAGGGTGATCCCTGGCTTCGGATGGTTGAATTGGGTGTGTATTGGTTAGACGTGTTTCTTCCAAAACACTGTAGACGGAACTAGTCCCCTTGACTACTGAAATCCGTTGGCTGTGGTTAAGTACAAACTCTGCAGAGTCAATTCTTTCCAAATCATCGTATCCATGATCAAGTAATGAGAACATTATATCCATATCTATCCGTGTGAAAAACTTGTCCCCGGTGAACAAGCTCAAGTGGTAAAATTCAGATTTATTGTTATTCCTGTGGATGGATTAACTTTATTTCGTGTCTCATGCTTGTGATATTTTATGTTCCCGAACTGTTGTGTTAATGAGATGTGATATAAGCCCTTTATGTGGCGTCGCTCAGACGTCCGACTGTGGTGTGTACTCGTTTCTCACTTTCAATATAAGCCCTTTATGTGATGTCGCTCAGACGTCCGACTGTGGCATGCACTGTCTTTACTTTCTGTTATAAGCCCTTTCTGTGGTGTCGCCCCGACGCCCGACTGTGGCATTATTATTCTGCATTTTCCACTCGAGGAGTCTTTCAGACACTCGTTTGGCACCCGTATTATTATTTCGCATTTTCCGCTCGAGGAGTCTTTCAGACACTCGTTTGGCACCCGTATTATTATTATTCCACATTTTTCCGCTCGAGGAGTCTTTCAGACACTCGTTTGGCACCAGTATTACTTTTCTGCAGTTTCCGCTCGAGGCGTCATTCAGACCCTCGCTTGGCACCCAGTATTTTATTTATGTCTGATCGCACTGGCTAACTTATTCATGTGCTTCATGTTTACTTTTGTTATACCTTATGTCCGAACTGTCTTGCGAGTACTTTCATAGTACTCACCTGGCTTGTTGATTTGGCCAGATGTTGACGAAGGCAATCTCTTGGATGAAGAGTTTGATAGCGCGTCCGACGCCTAGAGGAGTGCCAGTCAGTCCTGCGCGATCCCGGATATTGGTCACTTGTATCGTTTACGCTTCCGCCACCCGCAATAAATCTTCTCGAGCCTCACTCAGACGCTCGATGAGTTGTAGTCTTCTGGAATCATATCACTCGCTTCGCGGTGATATTTCCACGACCATCATTGTCGTGAGTTAGTAGTTGCCACCCTATCCGCCGTTTTGTTTTAGCGGCGTGCATGTAATAAATTGTTGGGCAGTCTCTGCTCAACCTTCTATTATATTTAGTACTCCTGGTATTTTTCTTCTGTGACCAAGATATTATCTACCAGTGAGAAGGAATTCTTCCTCGCTGGTCCGTAAAAGGGATTGGTCTCTCAATAATTATTTTATTGAAAAACCGGTCGTGACACCCGCCAACGTTACGGATGTGCGGAGTTTCCTGGGAATGGCCGGATATTACAGAAGATTTATTGAAGGATTCTCCGCTGTGGCAAAACCAATAACACAGTTGCTCAAGAAAGACAAGAAATTTGTATGGACGGAAGCGTGCGAGAAAAGCTTCCAAGAACTCAAGAAGAAGCTGACAACCGCACCGGTCTTGACTGTGCCAAACATACACAAGAGTTTTGAAGTGTATTGTGACGCGTCCCGAAAAGGCCTCGGATGTGTACTAATGCAGGATGGCAAAGTTGTCGCGTATGCCTCCAGACAGCTGCGGAAACATGAGGAAAATTACCCAACACATGACTTGGAGCTAGCAGCAGTCATACATGCACTCAAGGAGTGGAGGCACTTTCTGTTGGGAAATCGCTGTGAAATATATACGGACCATAAGAGCCTCAAATATATTTTCACACGGCCAGAACTAAATTTACGCCAACGACGCTGGTTGGAATTGGTCAAGGACTATGACGTCGGCATTCACTACCATCCAGGGAAAGCAAATGTAGTGGCTGATGCCCTTAGTCGAAACCCCAGCCCGGACAATGACGGTCCGCAAAACTTGAGTCCTGAGTTTCAGCAAGAGTTCGCTAGGCTCAACATGGTGTTAGTCTCTGAAGGCACAGTGTCAAATCTGGAGATACAACCCACCCTAGTGGAACAGATTAAGAAGGCTCAACAGGGACATCCCAGCATCGAAGGTATAAAGAAGAAAATGAACCTTGGTAAGGCTTCAGAGTTCGTCACAGACAGTGAAGGAATATTATGGTACGAAGACAGACTCTGCGTACCTAACATTGAGGAACTCAAGCAACAAATCTTAACCGAAAGCCACACCGCTCCATACTCGATCCACCCTAGAGGAACCAAGATGTACAAGGACATTCAGGAAAGATTTTGGTGGCATGGTATGAAAAGGGATATAGCCACATGTATTGCTTGTTGCGATTCATGTCAGCGCATCAAGGCCGAGCATCAAAAGCCAGCAGGGCTACTCCAGCCAAACATGATACCGGAGTGGAAATGGGATGAAATAGGAATGGACTTCATTGTCGGATTACCTCGATCACAACGCGGAAATGACGCCATATGGGTCATTACAGACCGACTAACCAAGGTTGCTCATTTCATTCCCGTGAAGACTACCTACTCCACACAAAGACTGGCCTAACTTTATCTCTCCCGTATAGTTTGTTTGCATGGAGTCCCAAAGACTATAATATCCGACCAAGGCACACAATTTGTCTCCAAATTTTGGGATCACCTGCAACAAGCTCTGGGCACACAGCTAGCCTTCAGTACAGCGTACCACCCTCAAACTGATGGACAAACGGAACGTGTAAACCACATCCTAGAGGATATGCTGAGAGCCTGTGTGCTCACCTATGGATCCAGTTGGGAAGAGAGTTTGCCGTATGCCGAGTTTGCTTACAACAACAGTTACCAAGCTAGCTTGCAAATGGCACCCTTTGAAGAATTGTACGGACGGAGGTGTCGTACCCCACTGAATTGGGCAGAAACAGGTGACAGCCGTATCTTCGGCCCAGACATGCTTAAAGAGGCCGAGGAGAAAGTTAAGCAGATCAGGGACAGACTGAAGACAGCGCAGAGCCGACAAAAGAGCTACTACGATCAAAAACATCGTGAGGTCAGCTTTGAACCCGGTGATTCCGTATACCTACGAGTGTCTCCTATGAGGGGCCTGCAACGGTTCAAAATTAAGGGGAAGCTAGCCCCGAGATTTATCGGACCATTTCGCATAGAGGCACGAAGAGGCACAGTGGCCTACAAACTAGACTTACCCAAGGAGCTGTCAGACGTCCATGACGTATTCCACGTCTCACAATTGAGAAAATGTGTGAGTAACCCGGAGAAGCATGTATCTCACGAGAGCATTGATGTGCAACCAGATCTCACCTACAGAGAGCGGCCAGTAAAGATACTAGAAGTGTCTGAACGGAGGACCCGTCAGAAAACGACAAAGTTTTTCAAAGTTCAGTGGAGCAACCACACTGAGGATGAAGCTACGTGGGAAAGGGGAGATTTTCTCCAGGCAGAATATCCATATCTATTTGAGGATCAGCAGAAATCTCGAGGACGAGATTTTTCCTAAGGGGGTAGGTGTTGTGACACCCAAAATTTTATTTGGTTTTTTCAAAAAATTCTTATTTGGCTTGAGGGAGGTGATTTAAATTTTTCTTCAAAAGAACCCTCCCTTTCAAAATATTTTTTTTATGGCAAGAGGTTTTTATTTGGATTCACCCAAGACTTGCTTTTGGTCTTGGAGGTTCTTGTTTTTTTATTTTGGACTCAAACCAAAATGCTTTTCACTTGAGAAAAATGTCTTTTGAAGATTTCTTTGAAAAATGCACTATGGCTTTTGGAATGATCCTTTACCACTTTCAACAATTCTCTCTTGCCATGGCCTTAGTGCAAATCCACTCTCCTAAACCTTCCCTCATCTTTGGGTCATGATTTGCATCAAATCCAGCAAGTTGAACCTCCCCATATGATTATTTTCCATTTAAATTTTATCAAAACAATTTCTGTCCTCTATTCTAGCCCTTGGAGGTTTACAAAGGAACTACTCTTTCTGCTTTGATCTTTGCCCCCAAACCAATTTCCCTCCCTAGTCCTTTGAACCCTCAACCAAGATCCATGAAGATCCACTGGTCTTCAGTTCAAAATTTTCAAACTACACTTGCTGCAAGTTTGGACCAGATTTGTCAACTTTGATGAATTTCATTCAAATCCTTCTCCTAAAAATCTGAGAAAAATTAGACAGCCTCTGGGTGCATTGAGAGGTCACCTCACCAAGTCCCAGCTCCAGAATTTTTTTTCTTCATGCCAAATCATTCTGTCGAACACCTGCAGAGCATTGTCAATGTCAAGTTCAGAGATTCAGAGAACAGTTCAGTGATCTACTGTCGTTTTCTTCAGAACTTGTTGTCGATCTCGACAGTGCCCCGATGTCGCCTTGCTTCCCGTCCCCTCCCCATTGTCCCTGCACCGCACGAGCGCCTGGAGCCTTGCGGACGTCGGCGACGAGCTGGAGGAGGTGCGCCGCCCCGTGACCGACGCCAGTGGCGGCTTTGCGGCCGTCAGAAGGGAGGCGCAGCGCAGACGGCGCCGTCCAGCGCCGCCCAAGCCACCGGAGGTCGCCGCGTGGTCTTCCACTCCCCCATGCGCGCTGCCACCCTCGTCGTGAACCGCTGGGCGCGGAGCGCGCTCTCTGCCGCCGCCGTGCCCGTGCGGCCACCCCACTTTGGACCGACGCCATTACGCCAAGACCAGCCGGGATTTGCGGGGGAACGACACCAGTAACTTCCACTGATGCTGCCTGGCCACCTAAACCTCCTGCCAATCCACTACATCGCCGTAATTGCTCGCCGGAGATTCTCCGTTCACGGCCACCACCTCGATCCGCCTATAAATAGAGGCCCCGAGCTTCAACTCGAACCCACACCACCTCTGCACTCAACCTAGACCCTGCCTAGCCACTGGAAGAGCCCCGGGGAGGTCTCCTTCCTCAGCTCCGGCCGCCGCGACCCGCCACGGGATCCAGCTCGATTTGCTCCCGTGCGTGCGCCTCTGCCTCCCATCTCTTGCCAGTAGCTTCCCTATGCATCCACTCTTCTGACCCGCGCTTCAATTCGGAGTTTGCAGCACACCACCGGAGTTCTCCACCTTCACCCGAGCCACCGTCCGCCGGAGAGAGTGTCGCCGTCGACGTGGTGCTCTCCGTCGGTTGAGTCCACCACCCACCGACGCGGAAGGACACGCTGAAGCTCTTGGTACACTCCGATCTCCCTGTCTCGCCGCGGTTCGACGCCGGCGACCACCGCAGTCTCCGGGCGCCGGCGAGCTTTTTAAACCTGACATGTGGGACCGCCCCTGTCAGCCTCTATTCTCTCCTCCCTCGAACCGTTTTCTGTTGGCGCCTTCGGGCAAAATACGTTTTCCCTTTGAGCTTACGCGTTTCTTTCCGAAGCGTTTTTTGTTTTCTCAGTTTAGTCCCTGGAACTTTTCTGTTTCATTACAGATGAGTCCCTGGACAGAAACCTTTATAACTTTTTAATAAAAAGTGATTTTTGAGTGATTCTTTTTTTGACAGTCTTAAAATTTTGTCTAGTTTTTTATGGGATTTATTTGGAATTTTTTTGGAGAAGTTTTTATGCACGCGTTGGTTTTCACGTTAGTGCCCGTGTTCGTTATGCCGTAGGTTCCGGAAGAGGTGACGGAGCCGCGAACTTCGCCGATCTAGACTCCGACTTCTCCGAACCAGGCAAGCATGTTCGAACCTTTGATATGATAGGTGTTTTGCATGTTTGCGCGTAAGTTTGTGCGTGGCATACGAGTGTTGGTGAGCACCTCGTTGCTTGTGAAGCAACTACCCGCATGTTCCAAAGTCGCGATGATCTCTGGTGAGAGATGGCCTAATCATGTGGTGACATGAAGGGCAGCAAGGTGGTACTGTTGTAGCATACCAGCCTTGCGTCATCCGACTAATTCCGACATTAACGTGGACGGTGTCACGTTATCGTTCTTTTCCCTTCCGTGCTACCACATGTTTCTTTTGCCAGATGCGGTTTAGTAAGTTGGTAACCTCTTTCCATGTACACACCAAATAGAGGGGCCGGGTTGATGGTACCATGGCCCTGGATTAAAGCCAGTCATCCGGTCAGGGGGCATGGGTGTTTCCGGTTGGGACCGAGAGGGGGGGCACCCCCTTAGAGCGCGCGTATAGAAATTTGATCCCATGCTACGCGAGGTTGTAGCCTCCCCGTCTCAAGGTTTTTCTTGAACGTTGCCGAGGGTGATCCCTGGCTTCGGAATGTTAAATGGGTGTGTACTGGTTAGACGTGTTTCTTCCAAACCACCGTAGACGGAACTAGTCCCCGTGACTACTGAAATCCGTTGGCTGTGGTTAATTACAAACTCTGCAGAGTCAAATTCTTTCCAAGTCATCGTATCCATGATCAAGTAGGGTGATCAGTATATCCATATCTATCCTCGTGAAGATCTTTATCCCCGGTGAACAAGCTCAAGTGGTAAACCCAGTTTATTTGTTATTTCTGCGGATGGACTAACCTTATATTTGTCTCGTACTTGTAATAATTTATGTTCCCGAGCTACTGAATTATTGAGCTACAATATAAGCCCTTTATGTGACGTCGCTCAGACGTCCGACTGTGGCATGTTCGTCTTTTACTTTCAATATAAGCCCTTTATGTGATGTCGCTCAGACGTCCGACTGTGGCATGTTTGTCTTTTATTTTCTGTTATAAGCCCTTTATGTGGTGTCGCCCTGACGCCCGACTGCGGCATTATTATTCTTGCAGTTTCCTCTCGAGGAGTCATTCAGACCCTCGTTTGGCACCCGTATTACTATTCTTGCAGTTTCCTCTCGAGGAGTCATTCAGACCCTCGTTTGGCACCAGTATTACTATTCTTGCAGTTTCCTCTCGAGGAGTCATTCAGACCCTCGTTTGGCACCCAGTATTTATTTTGGGATTTCGGGAGGACTACCGCCCGACTTCCCTGTTATTTTCCATGCATTATTGTCTCTATGTCTGAACGCACTGGTTAATCTGCTCATATGCTTCATGTTTACATTTGTTATATCTTATGTCCGTACTGTCTTGCGAGTACTTTCATAGTACTCACCTGGCTTGTTGATTTGGCCAGATGTTGACGAAGGCGATCTCTTGGATGAAGGGTTTGATAGTGCGTCCGACGCCTAGAGGAGTCCCAGTCAGTCCTGTGCGATCTTGGATATTGGTCACTTGTATTATATACGCTTCCGCCACCCGCAATAAGTCTCCTCGAGCCTCACTCCGACGCTCGAAGAGCTGTAGTTTTCAGGAGTCATATCACCCACTTCGCGGTGATATTTCCACCACCGCTGTTATCGTGAGTTAGTAGTCTTGCCACCCTATCCGCCGTTATGTTTTATCGGCGTTCATGTAATAAATTGTTGAGCAGTCTCCGCTCAACCTTGTATTATATTCAGTACTCCTGGTATTTGTCTTCTGTGACCAAGATATTGTCTACGAGTGAGAAGGAATTCTTCTTTACTGGTCCGTAAAAGGGATTGGTCTTTCAATAAATATTTTATTGAAAAACCGGTCGTGACAGGTTATAATGGCCGCGGGAATTAAAGGGGAAGCCGGACGGCCAGGAATATCGGCAGGCCCTGATGGCAGTTCTAATTTGCAGCGCGTAACTCCATCGTGCCGCACGTAACTGCATCGCGTGGCAACGCGCGCGGTGCAACCACATGCATATGGGGCCCCCGACGTGACCGTGCACACGCCCAACTGCTGGCAGAGCTCGCGCGGAGGGATGCGAGCAGAGCGCTCCACGGTCGCCTCAACGGCGAGCAACCATATATATATATATATATGCATATAGCAGTTGAACACTCAAGGAAAAGTTGTCCACAAGCCGAGCGCGTCGACGGACGCGAGCAGAGCGCGCTGCGGCGCCTAATGACGAGCAGAGCACGCTACGGCGCCTAACGACGAGCAGAGCTTGCCGAGGGACGCGAGTAGAGGCCGGCACAGTGATACGTGGCAAATAAGACGAACTGTGCGAGCGATGTCGGAGACATCAAGCACGAATCAGATTGGAGTTGCGTGTGCGATCCGTGGCATACAGTTGATCTATCAGAGCTGTTTGTGATGGAATAAGCCGTGTGTGTTGCGGGCAAACACTTGCTGGCATATAACCTTAAATTTAACCAAATAAGTGTTAATGCATGTTACAAAAATTGTATAACTGGAAACTATGTTCAAATACGAATCCAACGATATATTCTTTGGCGACATGCATTCGTATTTTATTAGTTAAATCCTACTTATAAACCAGGATGGGGTATAGTAGGTAATTAAATCGCAAACGTTTTTTGTATTAACCGTTTGTGTACGTGTCCTTTCGTCCTCCTCTGACACGTCTTGTCACCCCGCTGTCGTAGACGGCTTACAGCGCAAGCTTGCGCAGCGCGCGGGGGCGTTCTTTTGGCCAAACAGTGGCTCAAAGTGGCGCCAATGAATCGTTGGTGAGCCCGTTCCTGCGCAACCTCGCAGGTTCCCGTGCAAGCTTCCCGCCCGACTCGGTGAAATCCCCCAAAATCCCAATGCTTACCGGCCTGCTATATAAACCCTCATGGCCGGCGAGTCCTGCGTCGCATTTTCCCCTCCCTCCCTGTAGCTTATCTCGTCTGCTTCTCCCACAATCGCCAATGGCACCGGTCCGTCGTCGTCGCTCAGTCACTCCGCCGTCATCAGAGGACAGCTCCAGCCGGGAGGCTACATCGCGGCGGCGGCTCAATCCCCGACATAGTGTAGTGCGCGTGGTGTCCCTGTTGGGTGTGCGCGGAACACCCACCACACGCTCCGCCGCCGCTGCCCGTTGGCAGCTGTTGTCGGCCGCCGTTGCCGCCACACCACCACCGAAAGCCAGGGCCATCGCCCGCTCCGCCACCATGGCCCGTAGGTGGGAGGTGGCCGTTGTGGGCGCCACCCCACTGCTGGCCATCACCCGCTCCGCCACCGCGGCCCGAAGGCGGTAGGTGGCCGTCGTGGCCACCACCCCATCGTCGGCCGCCATGGCCACCACCCCATCGCCAGCCGCCGTGGCCACCAGCCCACCGTCGACCGCCGGGATCATTACCCGCTCCGCCACCGCCACCCGAAGGAGGGAGGCGGAGGTGGAGGCCCGCACGTGCGTCAGCAACCTTGCGCTACATCGAGTTCCTGCGGGAGGAGGAGGAGCGCCTCGTCGGGCACGCAAAGAGCCTTACCGCAGCCGTGGCCGCAGCACACGCCAACGCAAAGGCGAGGAATCAGGAGAACTACGAGCAGTCTGGCCGCTTCGAGAGGGATCGTCTGGAGCGGCAGTGGGCGTTCGAGCTGGCGAGCGTCGTTGAATGTGCAGCAGCGGCAGGCACCGTATTGCAGTTGCCCAGCTCGTCGGTAGGCTCCTCCTCCTCTGCCTCTTACTGAGCGCGCTCGGCAGAGGAGTGGCTGCCGGAAGTAGCAGAAAGCCCCTGCGTAGTAGTAGTATTTAGGGGCTATTTTGTTCAGTTCATCTGACTATAGATGTGGTGGAACTATATAACATACTTAAAATTAGCTAGTATATATAGTTGAACTAGCTATTTCAGTACGTGGTTGGCAACAATTGGGGAAAAGTTTGGTCGGTTCAGCTGTCGAGTTGAACTGTTTGTATAAATTAAGAACGATTGCTTAATCTATAAATGAAATCTATGCTTAATTACTGAATTTTAGTTGCAAAAATTAGATAGTGCTAGTGATTTCTAGCTGCATATATATATATATATATATATATTGACAAATCGCAGTGTTACAAGGATTGACAAATGACAATGTTACTAGATCAACAAATGTCAATCTTTCCAGTTTGACAAATGGCAACATACCCAATATGATAGATGCAAATCTTACCAAATTTTTTGTACGTGGTTGCACACAGGTTATCCAAAACAACCATTTGTGTTGAAGGGATGCGCAAATCCCGTGCTGCGAATTTTCCCTCGACTTAAGGGGGAAGACCATAGCTCTCACTTTGCATACGTGTGTTCTATCTAAAACGTTTGTGATCAAGAGCTGCAGAAATCCTGCTTGGCACATTTTCTCTTGGCTTCCTGGGGAAGCCGTCGGTTTGCATACGGGTGTTCTAACTAAAACGTTTGCGATCAAGAGCTGCACAAATCCTGCTAGGCACATTTTCCCTTGGCTTCCTGGGGAAGTTGTCGGTTTTGCATACAGGTGTTCTAACTAAAACGTTTGCGATGAGTGTTTTATATTTAAAAACCGTATTAAACTGCGACTTGGGCGCCATTAATGTAGAGAATGCGAGCAAGGCGGGTGGCCATGGAAGTCAAAGGGCTCGCTTCCCGGTGAGCCTGCGCAGCGTACAGCTCGCACGCTTCCAGGTGAGCCTCCGCATTGGAGTACAGCTCGCACGCCTCCCGTTTAGTCAAGCACTCAAGCACTCAAGCACCTGTCCGCACGGCACCTCCTAGCCATTAAAAGAGTGAGGCGTGGCATCACGTGAATGGTTAACAGAACGCACATAATTTAAATTATACAAAACATTTGAGATGTTAAAGTGGCAGCTATTTGTTTCAAAATGCCTTTGTTGGCTGTTATTCGAGTGCGCCTTCTCTCAAAATGGACACGAAAAATACCACAGCATGTCGGGTGCCATTCCATTATAGCATGCCAAGTTTCATGAAGTTCAGACGAGTTTTGGATTTACTAGAATTTAAAAACAAAGTATCTCAATGTTTTGTCAGCAATCAATAGTGCCCTGGTGTTTGAAATTCATTCCAATTTCTTACATGGGACCTAAGCATGCACGGAAGGACACATATTTGATTTTTCAACCAATTTATATGCACGAGAGCATGTGCATGTAGTTCAAATTTAAATTATGCACATAAAATGCCTAGAAAACCCAGTTAATGTATAAAAATGTCCAAACGAAGCCTGAAAAGTTCCAAAATTAAACATAACACTCCCGTTGTTCTATGTTGACACTAGAATTTTTTTGAAAGCAATAAGAGGCAACGGATATCGTTTCGTCCCCAAAGGTGGCACGTTCCCTAGCGAAACCATCATGCTTGTTGTGAGAAGTTCTGGTTTGTGAGAAGCTTATACCCAAACCTGCCCCAAATAGGACAAAATTTTTACCACGACATGTTGATGCCACTCCATGATAGATGCCGAGTTTCATGAATTTCAGACGAGTTTTGGATTTACTAGAATTTAAAAACCAGGTATCTCAATGTTTGCGGCCGAGTGACGGTGGCAGGGTGTTTGAAATTCATTCCCATTTCTTGCATGGGACCTAAGCATGCAAGCAAGGACACATATTTGATTTTTCAACTAGTTTATATGCACTGGAGCATGTGCATGTAGTTCAAATTTGAATTATGCACATAAAATGCCTGGAAAACCCAGTTAATGTATAAAAATGTCCAAACGAACCCCAAAAAATTCCAAAATTAAACACAACACTACCGTTGTTCTATGTTGAAACTATAATTTTTTTGAAAGCAATAAGAGGCAACCGATATCGTTTCGTCCCCAAAGGTGGCATGTTCCCTACCAAAACCATCACGCTTGTTGTAGCTCTGGTTTGTGAGAAGCTTATACCCAAACTTGCCCCAAATGGGACAAAAAAATTTACCCCGGCATGTTGATGCCGTTCCATGATAGCATGCCAAGTTTCATGAATTTCAGACGAGTTTTGGATTTACTAGAATTTAAAAACCAAGTATCTCAATGTTTGCGGTCGAGTGACGGTGGCAGGGTGTTTGAAATTCATTCCCATTTCTTGCATGGGTCCTAAGCATGCACCGAAGGACACAAATTTGATTTTTCAACCAATTTATATGCACTGGAGCATGTGCATGTAGTTCAAATTTGAATTATGCACATAAAATGCCTGTAAAACCCAGTTAATGTATAAAAATGTCCAAACGAACCCTGAAAAACTCCAAAATTAAACACAACACTCATGTTGTTCTATGTTGACACTAGAAATTTTTTGAAAGCAATAAGAGGCAAGTGATATCGTTTCGTCCCCAAAGGTGGCACGTTCCCTACCGAAACCATCACGCTTGTTGTGAGAAGTTCTGGTGAGAAGCTTATACCCAAACCTGCCCCAAATGGGACAAAATTTTTACCACGGCATGTTGATGCCCCTCCATGATAGCATGCCGAGTTTCATGAATTTCAGACGAGTTTTGGATTTACTAGAATTTAAAAACAAGGTATCTCAATGTTTGCGGCCGAGTGACGGTGGTAGGGTGTTTGAAATTCATTCCCATTTCTTGCATGGGACCTAAGCATGCAACCAAGGACACATATTTGATTTTTCAACTAGTTTATATGCACTAGAGCATGTGCATGTAGTTCAAATTTGAATTGTGCACATAAAATGCCTGGAAAACCCAGTTAATGTATAAAAATGTCCAAACGAACCCCAAAAAATTCCAAAATTAAACAAAACACTCCTGTTGTTCTATGCTGACACTAGAATTTTTTTAAAAGGAATAAGAGGCAATGTATATCATTTTGTCCCCAAAGGTGGCACGTTCCCTACCGAAACCATCACGCTTGTTGTGAGAAGCTCTGGTTTCTGAGAAGCTTATACCCAAACCTGCCCCAAATGGGACACAAATTTTACCACGACATGTTGATGTCGCTCCATGATAGCATGCCAAGTTTCATGAATTTCAGATGAGTTTTGGATTTACTAGAATTTAAAAACCAGGTATCTCAATGTTTGCGGCCGAGTGACGGTGCCAGGGTGTTTGACATTCATTCCCATTTCTTGCATGGGACCTAAGCATGCAACCAAGGACACAGATTTGATTTTTCAACCCGTTTATATGCACTGGAGCATGTGCATGTAGTTCAAATTTGAGTTATGCACCTGAAATGCCTACAAAACCAAGTTAATGTATAAAACGTCCAAACGAACCCTGAATAATTCCATTTTTTGATGACACATATATAGTTGCATGTTCACTGCATATAAAAATTCTAGCAATTCAAAGACCATCCTTTGCATCTGTGACCGCATTACGTAATTCAAATCAAGACGATAAATCAAGTAGATCGCACATAGTTTATGATCACCAACCGTGTGAGATGCAGCACAAAATATATTGGAGCACCGTCGGTGTATAGTACGCCTATGGCTTACGCGAGAAGGTGTGTCGACTACAGTCCACAGCCGGCGTGTCAAGCACACTAGCTCACTCCCCAAATATCATTTCACTGTTCATTCATCGCTGGTGAAAGACGGGGACGTGGACCCGCGTCGTGAGGGCAACTTCGGCGGCCCGCTCCGGCGAGAGCGCGACCGCAGCCGCCAGGCGCGTGCTAACAAGCTTCGTGAGGGCAACCACAATCGGCGTCCGGGCGGCCAAGGCAGCCCAAACGGCCGCTGTTGCTTCTCAGGCGGCGGCAGCATCATTTGCCTCGGGGATAGCAACTGGCGGGAGTGGCACAACAGCTATCCGTTCTGTAGCGGCGGCCTTAGTCCTGATGGAGGCCGCCCACTACCATGTCAAGGCCGTCCATGCCCAGCTCGTGGTGGTCACAACACAAATCGAATGAAGCTTCTCCGACAACGGTCGGCAACCCACGACCGAAGAGTTGGCAATCGCCAAGAGAGTTCGACCAACCGTCCGTTCCTGTGCGGCATACCTTGCCACGGCGGAGCCCGCCAAAGCCCAGATCACGGCCGCCCACGCCCAGCTCGTGACGGCCTATTCCAAATATATGGTGGACGCGGATGGCAAGATGCTTGCCGAGTATGGTGCAATTGATGCCATGGAGCCCCTTCCCTAGGAGACCGTCGGGCATGAGCTGGACATGGAGGCGGCGGAGGATATCGATGAGCACCAGCCGTAGTAGTACTCTTTGTTTTGTTTAATTAAGAGCATCGTTCTTTAATTTGTTAGAGTAATGTTTAGGTTAGCTAGCTTTGTTTAATTGCTGAACTTGCTCGATTAAGAAGTGTGGGTGTGTTGTAGTCTCCTTTGTGTACCCAAATTATGCAAACGTGGATGACCACTGTAACCAGGGAAATTCGAACCAAAATTTTTGACGTTCAAACTCATCACACACGGGTTAAGCTATCTGAATCGTTTGTGATGTTCACATATCGTACACAGTTCTGAATAAGGGACCGTGTCTGATGACACTTTGCGCGCCAGTTTTTTCAGTGAAGCGATTCCAATTTTTTGGCTTCCGCGGAAATATCTACCTCCCCGCCCCTCCCCCTTACACTACTAGGGAAAAGCCTAGTGGTAGCGCGGGTATTTTTCCTAGCAGTAGCGTGGGGTGCCGCGCTACTGATAAGGCGCTACAGCTAACATGTAGCAGTAGCGCGTGTTATCCCACGCTATTGCTATACATGGCTAGCAGCAACGAGCTTTAGTGCAACGCGCTGCTGCTAATAGCTGCAGCGCTTTTAACTAGGACACGCTACTGGTAAGAGAGCGCTACTGCTAACTTTATTCCCTCACTATTGATAGTTTTATTAGTTTCTATTTTTTTCTGCATATTTGTTTTGTATTTGAACAGGCTTTATACAATAATCTTTAGCATATCAAACACATACAAATGTAATCATAGCATATACATACAAATAGTCTCATCAAATCATGTCATCATCATAATCATCATCCAACACAAAGTGGTCTCTCGTCATCATCTCGAAAATAGAAATACAAGTCTCGATTACTTGCAACTACATCGTCATCCATCTAAACAATGATATACGCGAGAAGAGCTATCACTATGAGTGAGAGCGGAACTATGCAGTACATGTGTTCGTATCCCTCGCTCGAAAACCGGAAACCGGTACACCTGGGCCTGGCACTCCGGCCACTCATTGTATACTCCTGGCGTAGCACTTCTTTGTCATCGATGATCTATGCACCTGCATCATCACATGAGTCGATGATATGCAACATATATAGTTGAGCAACAGAAAGAGACAGACTTGGCAAAAATAGAAGCAACATATCATAAGCATAAATAACAAAGTTCATCGTACCCAAAATGCCCTAACTAGAGTGATCTTTGCTAGTTGAGGAGGACGGTTTAATTACATCACAAATAAAGTTTCGTCGTGCATAACTCAAAGTTTCATCATTCAGAAAGTATGGACTAAACAGACACATTGTCATATATCGACAATCACTCCAACATGTCGTGCCATCTATCCAAGTCAGGGAGATAGTCCTCGAGAATAGTGAAAGGCTTCAGGTCGAGACGCTGTGGGGACACCGACTCATAAGTCGTGATCACCGAATGCACGTGTACAGTGATCCCAGAGATCCATGCTCACTGAACACACAGAAGCAGAATAACAAGAGTCTTACATCCATACATACAGTTTTACACAAATTGTGACCATTATGGTCAAGTCTTGAATATATCATCGCAGCGGAAATCTTCGTCAACTTAAACCCATGCCATCTGCCTTAACCCTACAGGCATTCTGACTGGGAAAGCATCCTAGCTCGCACGATCGTCACCAAAGAACTCCTCAATATATCTTGTCTTTCATGCCTAGCCAATAAAATAACCAGTGGCAAGCCAATGAGTACTTTGAATGTACTCGCAAGCAACCCAAGAGCGATAACAAAATAATTATGCAAAGCTCTACTGCTTAATTGGCATTTTTGCGGAAAGCTAGTTTTTCTCATGCGGGCATGATCAACATTTATCAAGGACATGAATGCATGTGCAACAAGTATCAGGAGGTTACAGACATTAACATCGAAAAGGAGTTGTGAACAACTCATGCTCAAGCTCATCGTGACTTCCTCACGAATCACATCAACAATATACTCAACCCGTGTTGTTTGTCAGAAACATATGGACATAGTCTAAGCAGCACCACCCAACTGTCCTTGACCGTGGACATGGCTATTTGAATAGTTTGACACTCTGCAGAGGTTGCACACTTTACCCACAAGATCCGGGAAGCTTTCATGTCATCCACGACCCGCGGTGCCTTAAGTACCCGGGGTAAGCACCCGATCACTACCTTTCCCTAGTCGTGACCAACATAGAGTCCACTTGATTGGTAACAGCCCCCGTGCCAAACATTTTCACAATTTAATTTGGTTGAGCCACGCTCCATACTCATCATATCCCACATGCACGGGGGTACCAACGGTGTGTCCGGTGCCCTGTGAAAACAATCATGGCCGCCTATCCAAGCACGACCCCGTCACGAGAGTGACCACGTCACTAGTAATGCAGGCATCCATGCTAGCACGAACTAGGTAATCAATAATGCCCCGTCCCATATGGGGGTAGTGTGGTTGTACATGTTTGGTTGGGACGGTAGACAATCTTAAATCTAATCCGTCTCTGTAAACAACACTTTCATCAAGCCTCGGTACACTACCTCTCCACCAAGTAGTGACCTAATTCATCATCATCTCCCAGGGGCATTAGTGGCACCCACTGGGGCTGTTTGCAAGTATGTCAAACCACACTTGTTTCTTTCCATGCATAACCCTGACCCACTTTGCGTAGCTAGTTACTATAGCATATTTCTACAACCCATCAACACAACTCTAAACAAGGATAGAGTCATGAACAATGCAAGTATCAATAGGGTATGCAACGGAGGCAAGCCTAGCTAGTTGCCATTCAAGATATACCATGCACCCGATGAAACAATGGAAAAGTTTTTGTGATGTAAAAGTGCTCATCATGGTCAAAGGGCTGTTTGCCTGGTTCAGCAAGGTCTTCTGGGTCTTCAAAGTCTTCTGGCCCGTCTCCAAGTATTTCGTCTACTTCGCCAACTAACATCGGAAACAATCATAGTAAGCAACACAACAAGGCAGAAAATAAAAGTGCTCTAAAAATATGAAGTTGACTTTTCTAGGACTCCCCTGGTTATATGAAAAATAACCAGAGCGGTTTCATTGGAATTGGATCAGTGGTTATTTCTGAACATTCCAATATGATAGAATCAATGGATTTATGGATTTGCAAGAAGTGTACAGAAATATATTTTTGAAAAATGAGCAAAGGCACCCATTTAACAAATCATGATTTTAGAAGCATCTAGGAGTTGGTTTCACTGGATTTGGAGTTCAAATGAATTCCCTATGAATTGGCAAAGTTGACAAATATGAGGAAATGGCTCATTATTTTGTGTGGCACAGAAAGTATTAAGAAAAATGTTCATAAACTAAGTTATGAACTTAGAAGCATCTAGGAATTTGAATCATAGCATTTGGATCAAATTTGAGCTCTCTGTGATTTTCTAAAGATCATCACAGAAATGGAAAATGGGATTTTATAAACATTTGTGAAGAAAATGTTTCTGGAAAAATGTGCAAATAGCACCATGTGATAGATCATGAATTTAGGAACTACTAGAAAATCGAATTATCAAATTTGGAGTTAATTTGAATTGTTTATGGATTTTACAAGTCTACAAAAAAGAAAAGAAAAGGGATTTACCTAAATGGGCCCAATCCAGCAGCGGCAGCGCGCACCGGGCGGGGTTTAGCGCTGAGGCACAACTGGGCCGGCCCATCGGTTTAGCCGCACGCGCGCAGGGTCCACGCCGGAGGCGTATTTGCCCAGTGCGTCTCCACTTAAACGGAGGGGCCCGCTGACGGGGTCACTGACCTGCAGGGTCCACCTGCAGGGTCGTCTCCCTCTTCCCGCCTACGACAGAGGAGGCAGAGGCCTCATCGGCGGGAGATTTGCCGGCGGCCCCGACCACCTCCCGCGGCGCTCGGCCCACCGGAGTGCTCAGGGGACCTGGACGCATCCATCCATGGGTGGCACCGTCGCCGGGGAGTGCCGGGTCAGGCAGGGCGTCGGCCGCGGCAGACGAGGAGGACGGCGATGGCGGCATCGGCGCTACGGGACATAGGTCTAGGGGAAGAAGAGGGGGAAAGTTTTGTCGTGGCCAAGGGTTTCCGAGTGGAGAAAGGAGGGGAGGAGGGGGCCTTGCTCGTGGTAATTTGAGCGGAGGCCGATGGCTCGGCTCCGGCCATGGAGATGCAAGGAGGGCATGAGGAGGGAAGTGGGTCGGTCCAGGGGGTGCAAGGGAGGGAGAGAGAGAGCCAAAGGAGTAGAGAGGGGGCTCGGGGGTGGCCTTAAATAGAAGGGAGCGAGGTGCACCACGGCTCGTGCGCCGGGCGAGGTCGTAGCCGTCGCTGGAGGCCACGAGAGGGCTCGGCTTCGAGTCGGGGGTCTTCCTGGGGGTGGTTCACGACCAGGGAAAGAGAGAGGGAGAGAGGAGCGAGCTCCGGGTGGAGCCATGAGCTCGCACGCGCATTGGCAGCTCGGGCAGCTCTGGGCACGCGCGGCACGGGCAGGACAGAGAGGGGAAGAAGGGGGCCAACATGGTGGCATGTTGCGGACGTCGAGGCACCTCGACTGGCGCAAGGGGGAGGCTCGAGGTGGTCGGGGGACGCGGCGTCAACGGTCGGGAGCACGCTGACGTGCTCTGGAGCGCGCAAATGGCCGGCACCCGCGGCTTTTTCTCGCGTCCTCACGCGCCCACTTGTGTCTAGTGGCTGCAGGGGGGAGTAAACAATGTGGCAAGGGCATTGGATGCCTTGGGGAGCCAGTAGAGGAGAGGAGGGGTGAAGAGAGAGTGAAAATGCTGCTGTCCAGAGAACAAAAATGGGTCTCTGCCCCCTTAATCATTGCTCCTTGGGCAGCAAAGCATGTAGGAGTTAGAGGAGGAGCAGATGGGGCTGTGGGAAAAAGTTGAGCTCATGGAGATTAGTGGAAATGGACAAAACATGCATTTTAAATTTCTGCCAGAAGGTGTTTGATGTAGGTTTGGGCAAGAAAATGGACTTCCCTTGTCATGAGGCTTGACAGGGTCAAATGGTATGAGAAAATAAGAGGTTCCACCAAGATTGAGTTCATTTGGGCAAAGTTGCCAATGCAACTTTTGTAAACCCTAGAAATCAACAGAAATGGACTTTCTAGAATTTAGTCATGCAAAGCTATTCTCCATGATGCACCACTTGGTGTAGTGTCATAATTTAAGGTTCTGAACATGTCCACAAAAGTTGGGGTGAAAATGAGAAAGTTGCCAATGTAGAGTTGTTCAAATTTGGTTCTGGACAGGAAGGGTTTTGGGGCACTTTGATCAAGATAACATTCTCTCCAACTTGTGCCATTTGGTCTAGATGAATAAATAGACCATTTGAGCATGTTCACAAGGTTTGAGAACATTTGGACATGTTTGGCAATGTAAAGTTGCTCAAACTTCAAAATGGACAGAAATGGTTTTGAGGGGATTTGATGATGTTATATTGTTCTCCAAGACATGATACTTGGCAAGATCACCAAATAAGGCATTTGTGACATGATGGAATTTTCTTGGAATTTTATGAAAATATTTCCTGTATAAATATTTCAAATCCTTGAAATGGGCAGAAATGGTTTTGGGAGGTTTTGTCCAATATTTTGAACATGACCATGTGCTGAAACTCTTATATATGGAAAATAAATGTCCATTGAGTTTCCCTGATTTTTCTCAAATATTGTTGAAACTTTAAAATAATTTTAACCTATTAAAGACCATTTCTGGACTTAAGAAAAAGCCTTTAAATAAAATAGGAAAATAACTTTTAAAATTATATTTTTGTGGTTTCTGGGTGTCCTATATCTAATAGGAGTCAAATATATTTTTGGAAAGATTTTTACTGCCCTTAATTAAGTACTTGCAGTGCAAATCTCAATTCAGGGGTTTTTGGAAAACTAATTTTTAAAAATACTATTTGGCCAAATTATTTTTGTAAGAAATTATTTTTATGTCCTATACACATGGCATGATCATTGGTTCAAGAGTTTGGAGCAAGGAGATGAAGTATAGGAGTTGAAGGATTTATTTGATTTTTAGAGCACTTGCAAACAACAGACAAAATCCAATCAATGCAAAGTCCAAAACACTCAAAAGTTTTTGTTAAACCACATTTTATCATGCTTTACCATCTTAAGTGTTGTGCCATGAAAATCAGGGTGTGACAGACGCTGAGCGGCTACGCGTGTTCGGACGTCTTTCCGCGACATTTTCCCTTCCTCGTAGAACAGACCTGTTTTGTCGAGGACCTCCTTAATGATGACTTGGGAAAGTTCACGCTGGATGTAATAGAACTCAGCTCAAAGTCGATGATCCGGGATATCTCCTACGTTCTTTGCCCATTGCAGAATATGGGCATCGCCGGATTTAGGTGACATGCGAAGGTTCTGCTGATCCCGTCTGTACTCCTGCATGTGGTGTAGGACATAGAATCCATCACTAAGAGTTTCACCCAGTTGCTGGATGCAGCAGAAGTCGGTCTTATGGCCGAAGGCGGGCCTGCCGTCCCTTTTCTTCTTGGTCTTGATCTCTCCACCCCGTACGCTGTAGTAAAAGATATTATTGTCGAGAACAGACTTGATGTGGGTGTAATCCTTTTTGTTCATGTTCTTCGACGAGTCCAAGTAAAGAGCATGGGAGTATCGGGGGTAAAGGATGATGAGGACGGCGCACCCGCTGCTGCGCAAAATAACTACACCTCAAATTAATTAGCCTCCACCGTGCAAATGAATGAGTGAAATCGAAGGAAGGATATCCGCGCGGATGACTTACAGGGGATGATAAGGCATGAGAATCGTCTCCTTGTCCTTATTGGCGATCATGAAATCGACGATGTAGTCCCTTGCATATTCACGGTGCTCTGCGCAGACTGCCAAGAAGCCCTCGTGCATGAAGTATGGGCCAGCGACACAAATATAAGGTATATGCTGAATCCCGATGATGTAGTTCATTTACAAGGCATAAAGGCGGACAAACGTAAAATCCAGCTTCTTCAAGTGAAACATGTCGAAGATGTAATCGAATCGAAGGAACAACTTCTCCTCGGGGAATGTGTCGACGTACGACCTTTGCGGCGACACGTTAACCACGTAGAGTGGGTATCCTGGATTTTCTGAGGCGATGAGGCTTTTCTCTCTCCACAGCACATGGTCATGAAGTCTCCTTAGATCGCCGTGTGTGGCCTCTACCGCAACCTTAGGTAGGATTGGTGGGGATATGCCATTTTGCTGCATCGGGGATAGGTATACGGTCTTGAACCCGAGGCTGTTGAGGTGGCTGGGTCATAAAAGCAGCTTTGTTGCCTTTCCTCGGTCTCTTCCTATGCTTCTTTGGTACCAGAAGGTCGTCTATAATACGTTCAGCCTCCGGAGGCGGAAATTCAGGCACCGAATCATGACGCTCAAACCACGAGTACTCATCATAGGCGCCAGTATCGATACTGTTGAGTGTCATCGTCATCCTCATCCTCATCTATGGTGACATCATCAGCGACTAATGGAGCCTCTTCCTCACTCCGTCCGCTATCACCCAGCACGACAGCTGATGCTAATTGGGTAGGTGGGGTGTTGATTTTCATACCTTGCTGAGGCTGTGTGCTCGTGGGTGTGCTCCCGGCCGCCTTCAGACGAAGCAGACTCTTTGGCCACAACAAGACTCACCCATTGCAATCGCCAAGCCGCCGCGGGGTCTCATCGTCATCCCCTAGTACCGGAGGAGCCAAATTCTCGTGGCCCGGTTTGACACTGGCCACGGAAACCTTAAAGATGTTAGGGGGATCGGTCGGCTGTGGAACAATGGTTCCTTTGGCTTCATTATCGTCGCCTTCCCCACGTCCACCTTCTGGTCGCTGATGGTGTACAATATGGTGCACGGGGTTACGTCGGCCTGCAAAGACATGTCTGTGACATGAGACATCCGAAAGGCAAAGGAAATGGGAGATTATACATTTATTGAAGAGGGCCGGTGTGACAGATACCATGAGGGCGTCGAGCTCAGCCAAAGACGAAGCACCGCCGAGCACGTCCGAAACGGAGGATGGGCTGCTATGAGCAGGTGCGGGAGCAACACTAGTCGAGCTGCTCCCGAAGAAGTCGGCAAGGGGAAAGTCCACTGCATTTTTTTCTTCTGGATTTTGCCTGCTCCAACTAACAACGGCCGGAACCAAGACACCAGACATGTCTGCAATCGCCTATTTTGCGGCTGCTACCGCTGTTGCGACTGTCTCAGCTAATTTCTTCTCAACCGCAATCTCAACCTTCTTGTCGATGTTTTCTTCAGTTAACCTCCGTCTTTCCTTTCTCTCCTCCGTGGTCTCATGGTAGTACTTCTTCCACGTGGCGCCGTCTCCGACACCGTGCATGCGTCCATACGATGGCCGAGTGTCCACCAGGAGTCCTTTCAATATGTTCAACGCCCGATTGAATGGGGTGTCCCACTTGGGCCTCGCCAACGCCTCAGACGGTGAGTCGCTTTCGGCCGCAATCCTGTGCTTCTCTCTCTGCAAAAGGAACAAGGATCATTTACAAATATGACTAAACATGCAGTCGAATTGATCAAAAACTAAAATTACCAGCAGTCTCATGAACTCCTCGTGACCGGGTCCGTCTTGAAAACCTTCTTGACTGGGTCCCAATGGTATCGGGCCCTGAGGACGTCACGCTCCTGCGGGATAGTGAACTCCGCCAAGGGGTCTGGGATGCCCAAACATTCGCATTTCGCGTCCTCCTTGGCCCATATGGACCTCTTCCCGCCGTAACCACGGCTTTCGAGGTGGTGGCACCCCATATTCCTCTGTTGGAGCCCCTTCATGTACTTCAACTTTTCTTCGGCAGCTTCGGCATCGCAAGCCGCCTTGAATATTTCAAACTGCTCTTCCGTGATTGTCGGATTATCCTTTACAATCTCGGAGTAGGGTTCCTTTTTTTTGATGATCCGATGTTTCACCCTTGCTTTCCAGGCGGCCAACACATCGCTAAACTTGGTCATGGCGCGTTTGTTTATCTTCTTCATTGCCGGGTCTTTATCTGGATTTTTATATTCCTTTTCATCTCGGCCCGGGAATAAGAATACCTGGTGTAGCTTCTTTAGGGGGGAGGGCCTCATATTATCTATCTTCTTTAGTTTCTCACCGTTGATGGTGGCGGTTGTCCGTACGATGCAGCCTATTTGATTGCTGTAGCACGCGCGCGCTTCCGCGGGCTCTTTTGGCTCAAAATTGCCGTCGTCCACCTCCGTGACCACCACTCTAGTAGTGATGAGCTGGTTTGGGCGCCGTTGCCACTTTGCTTTTGGTTCTATTCCGGCTCCGCTAGTCTCGGTGCTAGTCTCAGCGCCGGTCTTAGTCTCAGCGCTGTTCTCGATGTCGGTCTCAGTCTCCGATGCGACAGATGGGCCCAGCAAGAACAACCGTTGATCATCGACAAGGTTCAATAATTCGTTTGCCGCCCGGTAGATGTCGTCACAATCACCAGAACCCTGTCCTTCATCGTTGCTAGCCATGTTTCCTATGATTAAATCTAGTCAATTAATTCTAGACCTAATAAAATGAATAATGACATAAAAAAGGCAGGAACGTTGATTCCTTCATAGTGCGGCAAATCCCGGGCACTCAATATGCCCTAGTTTGTAGCACAAGTCATGCCAAAATTCACGAAAAATTTCGTCATGACCTTTGCTAAAAAGTGGACAAATCAAGCACCTGAAATTTGCCGGAACGGAAATGAATCAACATTCCGGCAAAACATGGGCCACTCGGCTTCATTCCCTGGAAACAACAAAAGGCCACTTGGGCACGATCGAACCACTTCAATGTTGTATATAACAACACCACTTAAGAATATGTACATGAGAAACTACAACAGTAGATAAACATGAGCAAACACAATTGAGGAATTTGCATATATCATGACCACTTCAAATTTGCATCTCCTAGTGTTTGACACTTCAAGAAAATCTACACAAATCTCATGCTCTTTCAAAGTCAATTCAAAAACCAAATATAGATTATATTTAGTTAACTACTGAACTAAATTTTACTCTAAACTAAACCCTACTGCCCTAATTAACATCTAGTTAAACAAACTCAATTCAAAAACTAAACCCTACTGAACTAATTAACATCAACATTATCTACTACTTAACATCTATTATTACCCTAACTAAAAAACATCTACTATTAACCCTACTGCCCTAGTTAACTAGTACCACCACTACTACTAATTAACATCTACTACTACTACTACTAAAAAACATTATCTGTGAACCCTACTACTGATTAACATATACTACCACTACAAAAAAATACACTTCCATGATGATACGTGTTTGTCACAGTAGGTCGCGTTTTCTGTCATGCATGTACATCCATGACGATTTTATGGCAGAATCAAGATAGTCATACCTGTGCTGTCGTAGAAGTGTTCCATGACATTACCAAAATTATCATCACGGAAGTGTCCACTTCCATGACGATAAATCGCCCGTCACAGAAGTGCTTTCGTCAAGGGTTACTGACACATGGCATCCACCGTAACGGAACACCGTTAAGCTATCGGGTCCGGTTTTGGATCCGATAACCCGTTAACAGCCCTGACCAATGGGGATTTTCCACGTGTAAAATCATCATTGGCTGGAGGAAACACGTGTCGGCTCACCGTTGGGACAGATGTCATCCACTCATTAGACCCAAGGCGCCTATGATACGTCGACACGTGGCACTACCCAACAGAGGCCCATTCCTGTGAAAAGGCCGGCCTGTTTTACTTGGTCAAAAGGTGGCGGGCCGGCCCACGGAAAGCCTGTTAACGGCCTGTTCGCATATAGCCCATTTACAGCCCGCTAACCCAGGGCCCGTTACGACCTCTCCGAATTAGGCCCAGTAGCATCATCTGGGCCGTCCAATATGATTCCAGCCCATTTTAACTTGCGGCCTATGTATGGCCCATGACGTCTTTCGGCCCATATGAGGCCCTTTGTAACTCTTGGCCCATTAACGGCCCGTGGTGAAACTCGCCCGTAATGAACAGGGTATCACTTTATACCCATTAACGGCCCATTATTCCATTGGGCCATTTCCAGCCCAAGTTATCTTTCGGCCTTCTCAGGGCCCATTTATTCTTGGGCTCATTTCCAACATTCGGTTACTTATGGCCCGTTACTGTCATTTTCTGCTTGTGGGCCAAATTCAGCCCGTCGTTACAGTCGGCCCGTTTGTGGCCCGTTAATACGATTGGCCGTTTTCATGTAAAAAAACCTGTTGGGCTGTTTTCATAGAGTTATCAAATATGGCCTATTAACGGCCCGTTATGGTCCATGAATAGTAAGGTCCATGATTGGCGAAATGATGATACGCCTCGTAGAATGCCCATGGATCCTATGCCCATAAAAGGCCCATGGATCGTACGGCCGGTAGAAGGCCCATGGATCGTACGTCCCGTAGAAGGCCCATGGATCCTACGGCCCGTATAGAAGGCCAATGGATCCTACGGCCCGTAGAAGGCTCATGGATCATATGGCCCGCAGGAGGCCCATGGTTACAATAGTCCGTGTGTTGCCATGATTATTTTGGCCTAGTTACCAAAAATAGGTTATTGTGGCCACTAGAAAAACACAGAAAAAGAACCGCAGTGACTACAAGCAAACAACTAAACAAGACAATAAGGAAATAAATAAGCAAGCAATTAACGCTAGCCTATTACCGCTGTTACACATATTACATCCACTAGGAATCAAAGTTTGCCACCAGTGCAAATATAGGGAACAAAGCAGCATATTACATACTCTGGCCGTCAAAATTGGCCACCAGTGCAAATAAACGCGACAGCAAAACAAGAGCATAACTGAAACAACTTCAGAAGAGCTCAAGAAACGTTATCCTGGGTATCCACCATGCTGGCAATAAGCTTAGCAAGCTTATTAGCTTTGTCCTGTTTGGCGCTAAAATCCTCCAACGCTTGCTGTTGCACCAGAAAGTATGCATCTGAATGCTCCAGGGACTTCCGCAGTCCTTCCGCTTCTTGTCGCAGCACAGCTGATCGATGTCTTTCAGCTTGTAGTTGAGGCTCAAGAAACCGAACTGATTCATATAGTGAGTTTGAATAGCTTGTGCAAGCGGTAGTGGCCAGTAACTCGAACACTAAACCAAGACAGGACTTTGGGGTTGTCTCACTATCTTCAAGATAGTCTTCCTTAGCTGTTTTATCAGCTTTGTTGGAGACCAACAAGGATGTCTCACTATCCTGAACCTTATCTGCATTACTTCCTTTACCATTGCTTAATAAGGCACTCTTCCCCAATATTCGGTCAGCATTCTAAAAGAAGAAACAAGCAGACACATAACAGGTTTAGCATGTACTAGTATATGAAACTCATTTCGGTGAACCAGTTCATTAGTAAGGTGGACATGATTAAACTACCAAGTCTTCTATTGCCAAGTACTAGTACATAATAAAAGCATCAAACAAACATATATCTATGTCCTATGGTCACTGCATTGTCTTGCCAAATCAAAATAGAGACACGGTTCAAATCATATCAGTTCAAGACAAAGCAGCAATGAAAGAATACAAAGCGTGGGAAACTACACGGCACAACAAGATTTCAGATGGGTACCACGGGTCTACATGTACAACAACACTATTGGCTCTGTTGTGATGCTAGTAATGTGCATGATATGAGAAGTCAACTGTATACACAATTGAAATTGAAATCAACAGAGCTATTGATAAGAGCAAACCTGTTAAAGAAACATGCGTGAACATACCTGCTGTGCCATTGGAGTTTCGATTGGATCCTTCAATTTAAAAATAAGTTTGTATGAGTAAATACAGTGATACAAGAGCAAAGCAGTATGCACGATAGCAATCATAGTTAAAAAAGGCGCGCCTAAGCGAGCGCTTAAGCGCGCCTAGGCTCTAGGCGTTGGCAAAACGCATTGCGCATAACTACGCTTAATCTATGCATAACTGCGCATAAGCATGCGCTTTGGTCAGTAAAGCGCAAGGCGGTGGCAAAACGCACAATTAACGCCTAGCGCTTTTTTGAACTATGATAGCAATGGAATCTTAAATTAGAACAGTTGTTCTTCAGGTTTAGGCACTTGTTCTACATGAACAGAGTACAGTAAGACGCAAGAATATAGTACTTAAAAATAGAAAATGAGCTCATAGACCTTACCACATTCTTGGTTCGGGACCAGTACAGAACAAGGCGTTCCCAGTCATCGTCCAGTAAATGTGTCTCAGGAGAACGTAAGGGAATTTGATGAGTTTCTTTGCCGGTGAAGTACGTTTTCTTCAGGTAATTCCGATACCGCCACCAAGCATTCTTGAAGATAGCAGAGGTATTAGCACAGGTTACCTCATCCTGAGTTTCCAAATCGGTCCTTCTCTATAGAGAAAAATGGGAAAATTTGCTGTATTATAACCATCATGGAGGTAGGATGTATGGGACAAAGCAAAGTAATTGCCATGAATAACATTACTTACACATAACTCCTGGACAAACACCTGCAACTGGCATTTTCCTTCATCTTCAGTATAATATTTCCAAGATGGGAAGATACGCACATACGATTTAACAACATCAAATGCGATAGATGCTAAACTACGACTAGCTGGTTGTGCTTCCTCCACAGGAATAGGCGTACTAACTGGTGGAGTTGGGGTTCGCCGTGGTAGTACTGGCCCTTTGGGCACTGGAGCTGCCTTACTAACTGCTCTTGTTTGGGAGCTCTGTGGTGGAGATGGTGCTGTGTCAACAGGAACTGGGTTACTATCTGCTGGGGTTGGGGTTAGATTGGGTGAAGCTGGTTCTCTGTCCATCGCAGTAGGGGTACAATCTGCGAGAGTTTGGGTTATGTGTGGTAGGGCTGGTTCTCGTGCATGTACAACCGGGGTGCTATCTCCACCAAGAGGTAGCACTGTTTTATTTGAAGACCGTGTTTTTAGTCCGCTAGATACTGGCATCACCCGCTCCAATTCAAATGGCTGATAAACAGGAAACATAGTTGAATGTACAGACATTGTATGAGAGACAGATGCAATAGATAGTGTGGAAAAAAGAGGGCATGAAATAGTTGACATGTATATTGTTTAACTAAAATGGATAGCATGACATAATTTCACATATATGATGTCTATCTAAACTGGATAGCATAGCATAACATAATTCAAAGATATGATGAATAACTAAACAGGATCGCATGACATAATTCACCTACATGTTATCTAAGTAATCAGGATCGCATCATTTAATTCACATATGTGATTTATATGCTAAACAGAGGGCATTCGATATGATGTCTGAACTAAGAACATGGTGTTGAATATTGTGTATATGATGTCTAAACTATGCAATGCAAGACACCATATGCATGATATGAGCAGTATAACCGTGCCAAGTTAGAGCATACACCTCGGTGGGGGAATAGGACTGGTCATCTGTCTCTGAATCCATCTCTGAGGAGCTATCGGGACCCAACAAGAGATCTGCTTCGACAGGTAGCACTGTCTGCTCTGAAGGCCTTGTTTTCACTCCAGATTTTTCCATCTCCCACCCAAATGGCTGATTCACAGGAAGAGTAGTTTAATGTACAAACATTGTCGACAAATGGAAATGTAATGAAGAAAAGGATGGGCAAGATATCATTCAAATATATGATGCCTGGTTAAACAGGATGGCATTGCACATTTCACATATATTATGGCTGGCTAAAAGACATGAGACTGCATAATTCCCATATATGATATAGAAACTAAACAGGTGGCATTACATAACATGTCTAAACTAAGCAGATGACATATATGATGTCAAAAGTAGGCACTGCAAGGCAACATATGCATGATATGACTAACATCATCATGCCAAGGTAGAGCAAACACCTTGGGGGGTAAATAGGAGTGGTCAGCGGTGTCTGAATCCACCTCAAAACAGATATCTTCCTCTGGATTACAATCTAGAGAGGGGTGGGGAGGGTTTGCCATTGAACCCACCATGGAGCGATGTCTGCATGACATTGTATTGCCGCGCAAAACTCTTCTCTTTTTCTCTACATGTTCAGCATGACTGTGTACAATATCTGACATGCATAGGAAAAAATATGGTGAGATTATGTAAGGAGAGCATGTAGAAATTTAGAGTGATGGTAACAACCAGTGGATGGATCCAAAAATAATGATAGCAGGCTGATGATTGCTTTAATTTAATAAAAAGTCAGATGATGATTGCTTTACTATTTGTTTCCCACCCAAGATGAACAACATAGGCATACCCTAGGTGAACCAGATATTAGACAGACATACTATTCATTGCTGCCTCGATATGTGCCCCACAACTAATTTAGAACTCAAGTTTGAACATTAATTTGGACCTGACTTGGAGTCCAAGAGGTGAACAGGATGATAAAGTAGCAGGTAATTTTAAGCAATGCATAACATAAGCAGAAACAAAAGAGTGCGACCACTCTTGTGGACCCGTGTACTCCTCAGGTTCATCTGTTGAGTCGATGATGGTGATGCCGTTGCGGTGGGTGCCGGCGGCAGGGAAGGAGATCTGAGGCGGTGAAAGACGGTCAGGAGTCGTGATGTCTGGTTTGGTAGATGCTTCTGTCGATGGAGCAGCTCAGGTGAGGTGGACGATGTCGAGGCAGGAGCAGGACAAACCACACAAAGTTCCCTTCGACACCTACCTGTAACTGAAGTAATTCTGTAAGGGCTCATTTGGCTTGCATGATTCTAAAAACGCAGGGATAGGAAAAACACCGGAATAGGATAGGAATGCACATGGAAAACAGAGCATTTGTAAACACATGATTTCTGTCAACTTGGGTGTTTGGTTTACAGGAATTGGAAGAGCAGAGGAATGCAAAGAAACATGGCCAAAATAAAGTGAAACCATATGAAAGCGTGTACAGTTAGAATGTTATTCTGCCACTAACGCACTTGGTCTTGTTTTCATGCATAGGATTTTGAAAAGTAGGTCCAGGTGGATGTTTTGCTTCATTCCTTTCAACAAAATGCATGAATAATTGAATAGTATAGTGCCATTGGAAAATTCCCTATTGCTATGTTTTTCTGTTGAACCAAAATAGCCCTAATGGATCGACATGAATGTATAGTAATAAGTGATGCAACAAGTGTACAACCTCTTTGCCGTAGCCGTGTCGACCTCGGCATCATTGGGTTGGTCGCTGAAGTAGTTGAGGCAGAGGTGGCTATCAGAGGTGTGGAGGAAGATCTGAGGAATCTGTAGACGGCGTCCAGGGCACTGCTCTGTTGTGATGGATCGTTCTGTCGTTGGAGCAGCTCCGGTGAGCCATAAGACGTCAAGGCTTAAGCAGCACAAGACAGACATCGTCAATCTCAAGTGGGATTCTAATAGCATCTCCAATAGATGATGTAAAATAGATGTAAAATTTACATCACCAAAAACCACCTGACTACAACATATGAGGTAAAAACTATTGACTCTGAACTTAACTGTTGAAACTGAAATTTACTGTGGAATCTGAATGTTACTGTCGAAACTGAACGCAATGGTAGCAGAGAGGCACTTGACATGTAGTTTAGGAAGGGCCTACAGTTCATCTTCAACCTGCACCCCCCTGAGCCACCAGCCACCACCGGCCGAACCGCCGGCCCCAGCGCTGCCTCGCCGCCCCGAAACAACTCCCCACCGCCCCGGCCAGCCCTCTAGGCCCCCTGCCCTGACACTGAACCCTAAGATAGATAGTGGGATACCTCTCCGGTGAGCCCCCGTCCCCGCTGCGGGTGGTTCTTCCGTAACTCCGACGAGCCCCCCACCCGCTGAAAATCGACTGACGCAAAAGTCAATTCAGTCGACTGAAGTGTAGCTAAATCGGAGCAGAGCAGCAGCACGAGCGAGGGGGAGAGCAGCAGCAGCAGCACGAGCGAGAGCCGGAGCAGCAGCAGCTGGGCGAACGTGCGATCGAGCGAGAGCCGGAGCAGTAGCAGCAGCGCGAGCGAGCGAGCGAGAGCCGGAGCAGCAACAGCAGATCCGGCTGGTATGGCCGCCGCCGCTGATGGGGCCTCGCACCGGGGTGTCACATCCCTAGCTTCTGACATTGCACTAGGCTAACTTCATGTGTGCATCATGTTTAAACTTTGAAAGAAACTTGAAATGGGGATTGCCTAAACCCTAGAATTAAAGGAATTCACTAGGTTCAACCAAAATATTTCCAGTAAATCCAAATGGCTTTCAAAAATGTTCATCATTCTTGGAAATTGCTGGAAATAGTAACCAGAGGTGATGCACATTTTTCCATGACATATTTGGGCTCTGGATTAAATCATACTCTACTTGCATTTGGGCATTTAAACGCTATTAAATATTTTAAATGCTCAAATAATCATAAACTAAAATGTTTACTGTAGGATATATTCCCAACAGTGATCATGAGTAGTTTCATGATTTTTGGAAGTGTCTAAGTATTTTTAATAAAGCCCTAAAGACTACAGAATATTAGAAAACAGAAACAAATAAAAAAAGAGAGAAAGGAAACCTACCTGGCCTCACCTGTCGCAGCCCCAGCTGGCCCAGCCCACCTGGCGCCTCCTGTCGCCTTCCTCCTGCCAGTAGGAGCAGCTGCGTGCTCGCACGCGCGCGGCCGAGGAGGCCAGCTCCTCCCTGCCTGCCTGCCGCTTCCCCGACGCGTCTGGACGACGCCACGCGCCACCCCGGTCCCTCTCTCCCACTCCCTCGCCCTTCCCCGCCTCTGCTCCCTCTCCGCAGCGCGCCCGAACACCCCGTGGCACACCGACGAGCACCGCCGCAGCCACGGCCATCCCCTAGCCCAACCACCGTGACCAATAGCTCCGCAAGGACGCGAAGCATCTCCTCGACGAGCCACGCAAGCCGGGTCTCACCGCAACACCGCCATCGATGCCTTGTTCAACCTCGGGACCGCCGGCCATCTCCGTCAAATTCGTCGGCTCCGGACCGTCCCCGACCTCGCCGAGCGTCCCCTCGTCATCGCTGTGAGCCCCTGACCACTTACCCCTGCTCCCCTTGACGAATTCGTGCCGCAGCCATCGATCCCCACCGTGCCAGAAGCTCACCGCCGCCCGGCCTTGTCGCCGTCGTGGCCTGAGCTCGAACGAGTCGCGCCAGTGCACCTCACCGAGCTCCTGGTGACCCCAGGAGGCTGCGCAGCGTTTTACTTTGCTCGCTCGTGCCCCGCAACGCCGTTTCCGCTGAGACCCGAACTCCGGCCGCCGCCTTTGAGCTCGCCGCCGTCGATATAGGTCGTCCCCGGCGTAACTGACTGCACCACTCGACGCGCGGGATCGCCAGCGTCACGTAGGTGGTCTCCGCCGGCCATTTGGTTGCCGGAGCAAGAAACCCGAAGCCCTCCACCGTCTCTGGCCTCGCCGGCGATGAGCCGCGGGTCAACTCCGGTGAGTTTGACCCGGGGTTGACCACAGTTTGACCGCCTGAGTCACTGACGTGTGGGGGCCACCTCGCTAACCTAATCTGGCTTAGTGCTAATTAACTCGGTTAACTAGCGTTGTCACTGACCAGTGGGTCCCCCAGGTCAGGTTTGACCTGGCCGACCCAGTTGACCTGCTGACGTCATACCGATGTCATGCTGACGCAGTAAATAGTTTCTGTACTTAAAACAATTCAGGAAATTCCAGAAAATCCTATAAACTTCTAAAAATCATAGAAAATAATCTATAACTCAGATGGAAAACATTTATATATGAAAAATGATCAGAAAAATCCAATCTATCCATCTGTACCATTTCCATGCATGTTAGAACAACTTATGACTACTGTTTAGGACAAATCATGTAAATGGCATTTGAATTTCCACATATGGAGTTTGAATTTGAATCTTGGATTCAAACCAACCCCATTTAATATGTTGCTAGTTGCATTAGCTCAAAACACATTCATATTGCCATGTCATAGCATGCATCATATTGTGCATTGCATTGATCGTGTTTCTTCTTTGTTTGCCGGTATTGTCCCCTCTCGGTAGACGTTGCTTCGACGATGCGATCGATGACACCGATGAAGAACTATACTATCTTCAGAAGTGCCAGGCAAGCAAAACCCCCTTGTTCATTCCGATACAATCCCACTCTCTCGCTCCTGCTCTCTTTTACTGCATTAGGACAACAACGCTTCAACTGTTACTTGCTGCGGTAGTTGAACCCCTTATCCTCTGCATGACCTGTCATTGCCACAGTAAATAGATGAAACCCACTAGCATGAGTAGGAGTTGTTTGAGCCCTGATGTGCCTACTCATTCATGCTTGTTTGTCATGCCTGCTATTGCTTAGAGTTGTGTCAGGTCTGATTCATCGGGAATGAATTGGAAAGTGGTGAACATGTCCTACTGTGTGAGAGCTAAGTGTGTGAACACGATTTGGTAAAGGTAGCGGTGAGAGGCCATGTAGGAGTACATGGTGGGTTGTCTCATTGAAACCGTCCTCAGGAACTGAGTTCTGTGTTTGTGATCCATGAACAGTTACTACCACACATTGGGTTCCGGTAACTCGACCCTCTCGACTTATTAACCGCCTCGATCTCTGTCCAGGAGTTGCAACTAGTTTCTGGTGTTTGTAGGTAGTGTTAGTAGTCTACCAAGTGGCACCCGGTACAGGTGGGCTTGGGACAGACTAGGCACACGTGGCCTGGTGTACCGAGTGGCACCCGGATGGTGGGCTCGGGAACCCTGCACACATCGTTTGGGGCCGTGAGCGACACCCCGGCCGGATCTCCTTGCGGATGGAACCCGAATAGGCGATAAACCTGGACTAGAGACTTGTGTGGTTAGTCAGGTCGTGGCCGACTCCCTCGCCAGGCTTCCGCTTGAAGGTTGCCGAGGTACACGACGTGTACATGGTGGTAAGTGGCGAGAGCGTGTGTGACGAAGTACACCCCTGCAGGGTTAATATGATCTATTCGAATAGCCGTGTCCGCGGTAAAGGACTTCTGGGTTGCCTGTAACAGTTCATAGACAAGTGAAAGTGGATACTCTAAAATGCGCAAGATAAGCGTGAGTGCTATGGATGGCGTTCTCGTAGGGAGACGGGAGCGGATCCATAGTGGTGTATTGATATGGTGAATATGTGGACTCGTGTGCGCCACCTCAAAAGAGTTACTTGCAGTCGTAGTTCAGGATAGCCACCGAGTCAAAGCTGGCTTGCTGCAGTTAAACTCCACCACCCCCTTTGTTGATACCGATGCATATGTAGCTAGTTCTGATGTAAGTCTTGCTGGGTACATTTGTACTCACGTTTGCCTATTTTATGTTTTGCAGAGAGACGTCAGTCTCGCTAGTAGTTCCGTGTGGACTTCGACGTTTAGCTTGATACCTCAGCTACGATCTTGTGCCCTCGGCAGGATCTGGTAGATAGTCAGGCTTCTCAGCCTTTTTCATTTGTAGATGTCTGTACTCAGACATGTTAAGCTTCCGCATGTGCTTTGACTTGTATGCTCTGAATGTTGGGTCATGAGACCCATGTTTGTAATATCTGGCTCTTCGGAGCCTAATGAATAAATACTCTGAGTCGTAGAGTCTTGTTGTGATGCCATGTTGTATTTGCACATATCGAGCATATTGTGTGTATGATTGAAATGCTTGGTATGTGTGGGATCCGACAATCTAGTTGTCTATCCTTAGCAGCCTCTCTTATGGGGAAATGTAGTCTAGTGCCTCCTTGAGCCATAGTAGTCCGCTACAGCCCGGTTCACCGGAGTCCTGCTAGCCCAGCACTACTGCTCTGGACACTTGACTGGCCGGCATGTGTTTCATATCGTTCCTGTGTCTGTCCCTTCGGGGAAATGTCACGCGGTGACATCCGGAGTCCTGCCTAGCCTGCTACAGCCCGGGTTCCCGGAGTCCTGTTAGCCCAGTGCTACAGCCCGGATTCGCACGCTGCTGACCGACACGTTCGATGTTGATTCATGTATGCCTGTCCCCATACGTTAGTGCCGCTTTGGGTTCACGACTAGCCATGTCGGCCCGGGTTCTCTGTCATATGGATGCTAGCGACACTGTCATATACGTGAGCCAAAAGGCGCAAACGGTCCCGGGCCATGGTAAGGCGACACCCGTGGGAATACCGTGCGTGAGGCCGCAAAGTGATATGAGGTGTTACCGGCTAGATCGTGTGATTTGGAATCGGGGTCCCGACAGCTTTGGTATCAGAGCCTGACTGCCTGTAGGTTTACGAAGCCAAACTGGTCGAAGTTGAGTCTAGAAATGCTTTAGTTATATAAGGGGAATTGATTGTGGAAGGGAACGTAAGGCTCTTTTTACTCCTTTACCTTATGCCCTTCTGATCTGAGTCACCCTCTTCTCTTCTACGGGGATTAAGAACTAGGCTTCTCATCTTTCTATCAGGATCACGTGTTACTAATCCGTAGACTCGTAGGATTGTTGGTCTGAAGCCTCAGTTCAGTTTCTACTACTTCCATGTGTTGACAGTTGATCTCAGAACCTTGATATGATGATGTTGAGTGGTTATGCCACCATTTTGCAGGATGTCTCAAATCCTTTTGAGCATTTACAGCCGTTATGCTGTCCGAGTCATCCCAGGTTTCTAAACAATCTGATGCATTTGCAAATTCCTTTTCCTCTGTTTTTGCGTCCCTTTGGGCCAGATTAAGCACACTACCGGTGCGTTGAGGCACTCTATTGCCTCGGTATATACGTTGTAGTTATTATTATGACCCTAGGTGTCTTAGAGGACCACTTAGTAATCTAGCAATGCTTGCATCCCCAGTGTGAAGATTCTGGCCATTGTTCTCGAAAGCATCCCGTGATGCCATTTAGTTAGTAGGCATTCTATTCCCGGGTTTCTGAACTTGAGATTCACCCTACTTACTTCATGTTGATAGTGTTGCTAGTTCCTTTAGGATATTAGTAACCTTTGTGATAGTCTTCGAGGTCCGTGGTATCTCATTCTTCCAATACCATGAACCATTATGGCAGAAGTTCTTTTAACCAAAAGATCACAACCAGGGCGCTCTTGAGGAGTACTCCATTTATATTGTGACTCTGCCAGTCCTTCCTCCTTTGCATGGATTATCAGGAAGAAATATGTTGAACTTGTTCGACATACTAATCCATGCATCCACAACTCAGATAATCATATGTTCTTTGGGGTTGTCCCTCTTTAGCTGTATTCCGACCTTCATCTATCAATTGATAGTCAAGGGTATGTGGGCGATCGTGTTCATCGATGCGTACTATCCTTGTGGCCCGTCAAGCCATTCTATTCCGGAATGACTAGGAGAAACAAACTCCAGTACCTCATCCATTTCTTGGACTGGTCAAAGCAATTGTATTCCGCAGACCAAGATGCCAATCCAGATTTTGCTCTGCTCTACCTTGGAATGTCACCCTCTTTCATATCAAGAATGACGTGAGAATTGCACAATCTCTCATGAATTCTTGATGTAGTGATACCTCTCACCATCATTATTCATCTCTCGGTCTCCGTGTTGGTTGTAACCGGAATGCTGACAAGTGAACTGTGATGTGTGAAATCAATACTCCTAGCAACCCCGTTGCTTGGTAGTTAATGGACAACAATCTCATTCTTAGCGTGTTGGTTGTTCAATCATCATCCTGAGATTGATCGTGCTACCTAGTCCATTTTTCTGGTGCACTCTTTGGTCAACGAGTTAGGATTTGTATCAATTCCTCGCTTTTTGATCACATCGTCTTGTCCTGAAAAGCAAGATTGTTCTCGAGCCTAGTGACATATCGGTGGTTCGTGATTTCTCGAATATCTTCTCGGAAGTGTTACCAGGTTGACACCTGACCGCTATGTTGAGGTCGTGATAAAATGGTTTTCCTATAAACCACCTCTTCTCCAAGAATCTGTGTTGGATACCCCTGAGCTAGTTGGTTAAGCTTAACAACAACTTGGAGAGTTGGAAGATAAAAGCTTGCCCGACCACGCTCATCCCTAAGGGTTATCTCTTTGGTGTGTGTGTGTTGAAGAAAGATAATATCTCCAGCGATTGGTCCTCATGATCAGTTGTTGGATCTATTGCCTTGTCAAAACTTTGACTTGAGTATGGGCTATCGTCAAGTCAAATCAGAACCAACGATGTTCGTGATGTTGTCTTACTCGTGGTCGATCTCTCGAGCATACACCATTACATCTTTTGGTCTGACCAATGCTATCACCGTGTTCACATGATGGTGGAAGTCCAGTGATATGGGAATTCCGATGAGTTGCTATTGAGCCCATCAACAGCATCTTGTCTCCTCCTTAATTCATGTTGAACATCAAGCTAGTGTTGGAAACTTTTGTAAGCATTATCTTCATGTCCCGCTTATGAAATATATGTTTGGTGTAAGAAGTGACTTTCTCCAAGCTCATGTGCATTAGTTGTAAGTTGCCGCCGTGAGTTCGAGAAAGATTGTTTTTGCTTCCTTTGGAATCATCCCAAGTCAGTCATGCATTCGTGCGAAGTATTCTATGGTTTGGTAGATTAATTACCTCCATTCCATATGTATCCCTAGCACACCAAGCCACTAACTGACTTGTTCAAGGAGAAGGAGTTCCTCCATAAGAGCTAATCCGGACTTATGAAAGAACTTCGATATCCCCGTTGATGGTTCCCAACCAGAACTCGGTAGTGTTTCATTGTAAGGCTACCATGTGGGCATGCTTGTCTGGGACAACGTGTTCACATGTTTGTAGCAGAACTAGCTCATGTTTTGGAGCTTACTACCGTAGTCCATCTTCCGAGAATCTCGCAACGCCATCTCGTCGATTTGTGTTGCAAACCTTCATTTTCTTCTAGACTCGATGAGTCTGGAATATCCTGTTACCAACCAGATCTGAATCTCAGGCAGATATGATGGTTGGAACATCTCCCCAATAGCTATAATAATGGTCTTCGTAACCCGGTAAGTGGATGTTGTGGCCAACACACCCAGCCGGAAGACCTATTATTGTAGTATCCTGATTGATAAAGTTGGCCACCTCCCCATAAGGATTCCGTAGGATTTACTTCCGTAGTATTCCTTATGGATTCTTGTGTTTCCGAAGTCCGACCTTTTACTTGATGTTCTAGATATCAAACCATATCTATGAATGGGATATGCTAGTGCATCAAGGAGAACATTAGAAGCGGAGTGCTAAATGTCTCTCGGTCGATCATCCAGATTTGCTTCTTTGGCATTGCTAAGGTAAAATCTGAGAAAGTGTTGTCCTCCTTTGCACCTGCATCCTCCATCACCGTTCATCATGGTAGTATGATGTGTTGCCAGGATCCTCAGCACGGATGTTGGTAAAACCTTGATGAACATGGAAATGCTCAAGATCTTGAAAGCACGCTCAGTCACTAGGTTATATCCTTGGTATCAACTGGAATGTGCCTTCCATTTGCCGAGTTGTTCTATAACCATAGTTTCCTTTCCAAATTGAGAGTGCCATTCTTTTGAATTCTTTCAAACGATCATTTGTAAATTGCCTTACGCTGGTATAAAGAGTTTCAATGATCTTTGTATCAAAAGTAATTCTTTTTGCCACTTAAGGGAAGAATTCCACGAGTCACCTTTCCTAAGGTGCCCCGTTATGGAGTCATGGCAATCAACTCCTCGCTGCTTTGGAACCCATGCACCTTATTATCTAAGCGTGGGATTGTTGCCCACCAATCAAACCTCATCGTTTGTTCTTCCATCCCTCTCGATGTGTTTTGTGTCTCAACTCGAGATGTTTCAACATCTCATTCCGCGAGTTGATCTTGTATAGCTCGATCTTCGAGAAGATCAATCCTGTAGAGTTTCCCTCTCTTCCGTCATCATAGTTGGATGAAGCTCTCGAAAGAAAAGATGTCAAGATCAAGATGATGCAATGAATCAACATCTTCGAGAAGAACAATTGGATCGTGAAGATTATGTTAGTTTGCGTTCCCCTTTCACCTTACCCTACGCTTGAATCTCGGGACGAGATTCTTGTTTAGTGGGGGTGAGTTGTCACATCCCTAGCTTCTGACATTGCACTAGGCTAACTTCATGTGTGCATCATGTTTAAACTTTGAAAGAAACTTGAAATGGGGATTGCCTAAACCCTAGCATTAAAGGAATTCACTAGGTTCAACCAAAATATTTCCAGTAAATCCAAATGGCTTTCAAAAATGTTCATCATTCTTGGAAATTGCTGGAAACAGTAACCAGAGGTGATGCACATTTTTCCATGACATATTTGGGCTCTGGATTAAATCATACTCTATTTGCATTTGGGCATTTAAACGCTATTAAATATTTTAAATGCTCAAATAATCATAAACTAAAATGTTTACTGTAGGATATATTCCCAACAGTGATCATGAGTAGTTTCATGATTTTTGGAAGTGTCTAAGTATTTTTAATAAAGCCCTAAAGACTACAGAATATTAGAAAACAGAAACAAATAAAAAAAGAGAGAAAGGAAACCTACCTGGCCTCACCTGTCGCAGCCCAGCTGGCCCAGCCCACCTGGCGCCTCCTGTCGCCTTCCTCCTGCCAGTAGGAGCAGCTGCGTGCTCGCACGCGCGCGGCCGAGGAGGCCAGCTCCTCCCTGCCTGCCTGCCGCTTCCCCGACGCGTCTGGACGACGCCACGCGCCACCCCGGTCCCTCTCTCCCACTCCCTCGCCCTTCCCCGCCTCTGCTCCCTCTCCGCAGCGCGCCCGAACACCCCGTGGCACACCGACGAGCACCGCCGCAGCCACGGCCATCCCCTAGCCCAACCACCGTGACCAATAGCTCCGCAAGGACGCGAAGCATCTCCTCGACGAGCCACGCAAGCCGGGTCTCACCGCAACACCGCCATCGATGCCTTGTTCAACCTCGGGACCGCCGGCCATCTCCGTCAAATTCGTCGGCTCCGGACCGTCCCCGACCTCGCCGAGCGTCCCCTCGTCATCGCTGTGAGCCCCTGACCACTTACCCCTGCTCCCCTTGACGAATTCGTGCCGCAGCCATCGATCCCCACCGTGCCAGAAGCTCACCGCCGCCCGGCCTTGTCGCCGTCGTGGCCTGAGCTCGAACGAGTCGCGCCCGTGCACCTCACCGAGCTCCTGGTGACCCCAGGAGGCTGCGCAGCGTTTTACTTTGCTCGCTCGTGCCCCGCAACGCCGTTTCCGCTGAGACCCGAACTCCGGCCGCCGCCTTTGAGCTCGCCGCCGTCGATATAGGTCGTCCCCGGCGTAACTGACTGCACCACTCGACGCGCGGGATCGCCAGCGTCACGTAGGTGGTCTCCGCCGGCCATTTGGTTGCCGGAGCAAGAAACCCGAAGCCCTCCACCGTCTCTGGCCTCGCCGGCGATGAGCCGCGGGTCAACTCCGGTGAGTTTGACCCGGGGTTGACCACAGTTTGACCGCCTGAGTCACTGACGTGTGGGGGCCACCTCGCTAACTAATCTGGCTTAGTGCTAATTAACTCGGTTAACTAGCGTTGTCACTGACCAGTGGGTCCCCCAGGTCAGGTTTGACCTGGCCGACCCAGTTGACCTGCTGACGTCATACCGATGTCATGCTGACGCAGTAAATAGTTTCTGTATTTAAAACAATTCAGAAAATCCAGAAAAAGGCTTAAACTTCTAAAAATCATATAAATTCAACCGTAACTCCAAATGAAACAAATTATATATGAAAAATGATCAGAAAAATCCAATCTATCCATCTGTACCATTTCCATGCATGTTAGAACAACTTATGACTACTGTTTAGGACAAATCATGTAAATGTCATTTGAATTTCCACATATGGAGTTTGAATTTGAATCTTGGATTCAAACCAACCCCATTTAATATGTTGCTAGTTGCATTAGCTCAAAACACATTCATATTGCCATGTCATAGCATGCATCATATTGTGCATTGCATTGATCGTGTTTCTTCTTTGTTTGCCGGTATTGTCCCCTCTCGGTAGACGTTGCTTCGACGATGCGATCGATGACACCGATGAAGAACTATACTATCTTCAGAAGAACCAGGCAAGCAAAACCCCCTTGTTCATTCCGATACAATCCCACTCTCTCGCTCCTGCTCTCTTTTACTGCATTAGGACAACAACGATCTATCTGTTACTTGCTGCGGTAGCTGAACCCCTTTATCCTCTGCATGACCTGTCATTGCCACAGTAAATAGATGAAACCCACTAGCATGAGTACGAGTTGTTTGAGCCCTGATGTGCCTACTCATTCATGCTTGTTTGTCATGCCTGCTATTGCTTAGAGTTGTGTCAGGTCTGATTCATCGGGAATGAATTGGAATGTGGTGAACATGTCCTACTGTTGAGAGCTAAGCGTGTGAACACGATTTGGTAAAGGTAGTGGTGAGAGGCCATGTAGGAGTACATGGTGGGTTGTCTCATTGAAACCGTCCTCAGGAACTGAGTTCTGTGTTTGTGATCCATGAACAGTTACTACCACACATTGGGTTCCGGTAACTCGACCCCTCTCGACTTATTAATCACCTGATCTCTGTCCAGGAGTTGCAACTAGTTTCTGGTGTTTGTAGGTAGTGTTAGTAGTCTACCAAGTGGCACCCGGTACAGGTGGGCTTGGGACAGACTAGGCACACGTGGCCTGGTGTACCGAGTGGCACCCGGATGGTGGGCTCGGGAACCCTGCACACATCGTTTGGGGCCGTGAGCGACACCCCGGCCGGATCTCCTTGCGGATGGAACCCGAATAGGCGATAAACCTGGACTAGAGACTTGTGTGGTTAGTCAGGTCGTGGCCGACTCCCTCGCCAGGCTTCCGCTTGAAGGTTGCCGAGGTACACGACGTGTACATGGTGGTAAGTGGCGAGAGCGTGTGTGACGAAGTACACCCCTGCAGGGTTAATATGATCTATTCGAATAGCCGTGTCCGCGGTAAAGGACTTCTGGGTTGCCTGTACAGTTCATAGACAAGTGAAAGTGGATACTCTAAAATGCGCAAGATAAGCGTGAGTGCTATGGATGGCGTTCTCGTAGGGAGACGGGAGCGGATCCATAGTGGTGTATTGATATGGTGAATATGTGGACTCGTGTGCGCCACCTCAAAAGAGTTACTTGCAGTCGTAGTTCAGGATAGCCACCGAGTCAAAGCTGGCTTGCTGCAGTTAAACTCCACCACCCCCTTTGTTGATACCGATGCATATGTAGATAGTTCTGATGTAAGTCTTGCTGGGTACATTTGTACTCACGTTTGCTTATTTTATGTTTTGCAGAGAGACGTCAGTCTCGCTAGTAGTTCCGTGTGGACTTCGACGTTTAGCTTGATACCTCAGCTACGATCTTGTGCCCTCGGCAGGATCTAGTAAATAGTCAGGCTTCTCAGCCTTTTTCATTTGTAGATGTCTGTACTCAGACATGTTAAGCTTCCGCATGTGCTTTGACTTGTATGCTCTGAATGTTGGGTCATGAGACCCATGTTTGTAATATCTGGCTCTTCGGAGCCTAATGAATAAATACTCTGAGTCGTAGAGTCTTGTTGTGATGCCATGTTGTATTTGCACATATCGAGCATATTGTGTGTATGATTGAAATGCTTGGTATGTGTGGGATCCGACAATCTAGTTGTCTATCCTTAGCAGCCTCTCTTATGGGGAAATGTAGTCTAGTGCCTCCTTGAGCCATAGTAGTCCGCTACAGCCCGGTTCACCGGAGTCCTGCTAGCCCAGCACTACTGCTCTGGACACTTGACTGGCCGGCATGTGTTTCATATCGTTCCTGTGTCTGTCCCTTCGGGAAATGTCACGCGGTGACATCCGGAGTCCTGCCTAGCCTGCTACAGCCCGGGTTCCCGGAGTCCTGTTAGCCTAGTGCTACAGCCCGGATTCGCACGCTGCTGACCGACACGTTCGATGTTGATTCATGTATGCCTGTCCCCATACGTTAGTGCCGCTTTGGGTTCACGACTAGCCATGTCGGCCCGGGTTCTCTGTCATATGGATGCTAGCGACACTATCATATACGTGAGCCAAAAGGCGCAAACGGGCCCGGGCCATGGTAAGGCGACACCCGTGGGAATACCGTGCGTGAGGCCGCAAAGTGATATGAGGTGTTACCGGCTAGATCGATGTGATTTGGAATCGGGGTCCCGACACGGGGGAGAGCCGCCGTGGAGATGTCACCCATGGCATCGGCTTCAAGGTAGCCGCTCCATGGGGGTGCAGGATGGAGCACCGTCGGCGCCGGGAGGTCGAGTTAAGGAGAAGGTGCGATGCGATGAGTGTACAACCTCTTTGGTGGCACCGAGTAGGCCTCGGCTTCGTCCGAGAAGTCGGTGAGGATGCTGCGATTCCGGTGGAGCAGGTTAAGGCGGCGCTGTGGGGATGGAGCAGCCGCGATAGACGAGGCGATCGTCGAAGCAGCTCCTTGGAGGTGGGGGACGGGGCAGCTGAACCGGCGGGACGACGAGATGGACGACGGATCCTCATCCGGGAAGGTTGACGAGGGACGTCGAGCTGTTGCGGTGGACGTCGTCGTCAGGGAAGAGGCTCCGGCTGGGCAGCGGTGAGGTGGCGGACGGAGGAGGGTGGGGTTTCGCGGCTGGAGTGGAGAGGTCATGGTGGCCTGGGATTTCGAATGGCGAAAAGGAGGCGATGGGAGGGGGTGAACCATGACTTAGGGACGCGCTTGTCCAAAATGTAGGGTGTGTTACAAAAGTACCCCCACCGATTTGAACTTGCGGCCCTTTCGGCTCAGGGTTAGAAGGGGGATTTCGCGTGTCGGGATTTGGTAGCTGGAGGGAGTTTTCGCGCGTTTTGTAATTTCGGGATAGCAAGGCGCGGGTTGTGAAGGCGCCAGTTTTGGGAGCACGATATCTAAATTTTTGGGATATAACAAGGCGCGGGTTGAATTTTAGGGACAAGCCTAACGTATAATATTGTACTTGTACGTACCAAATCAATTCGCACTTCCCTCAACCAAAAAGAAAACGAAAAAATAAAACTATTCACACCACACAAAGAGAGAGTCTTGCCCCGTTTTACTATACAAATGCTATTCAAAGCTACTCCCTCCTTCCATCTATATAGGGCCTAATGCGTTTTTCGATGCTAATTTTGACCAAATATTAGAGCAATAATATATGACATGCAACTTACACAAAGCACACCGTTAAATTCGTCTGTGAAAGGAGCCTTCAATGTTATAATTTTCACATTGTGCATGTCATGTACTATTAATCTTGTCAATAGTCAAAGGCGGTCTTAAAAAACACATTATGCCCTATATAGATGGAAGGAGGGAGTATGAATCCATGTTATGTCCAATTAAATTTTTTCGCTTGCTGTATAATGCATGTAACCTACTCATACCAACATTTTAGTGCATTCCAAATGTCTATACTACCGCTGCAATTCGAACTGAATTTGAATTCGTTTCTCTATTTCAATAAGAATCTACAATCATGATTGTTGCCAACTTCAACCATCATTCGTGTATTACCTTAATAACACACCACATGATTACTATAGAGATAGATATGAACTATGTGTACTACATGAACTCAAATTCTATTTTTTGAATACACTTGATGTTGATTCCAAATAATAGTACATTTGATGTACTAACTATATATTCATAATCTAAACCATGTTCCGTACGTACACCGTGTTTATCACACAAAGTATAGTGCCCCGCCCCCTACATTATGACAAGTATTTAGACCTGAGCTGAAAAAGCCACACATTAGCCCAAATTATAATTAATTTTCTATATATTATACGTAGTACTAGCAAGATGCCCATGCATTCCACAGAACATCAACATGATCAAGGGGAGGCCTAATTTGCAAATATGGAGAGGGGTGTGGGTATCTTTTTTCAAAATTGCCATAGTTTCCTTCCTATCCGTCAGATATAAATCGGACGACCTATATTGCAGGATGGCAGGCACACCATCATCAACAACTCCGTTTTTTATAAGAGTAGAGATAAAATATATTATATGTAGTATAACATGTTCATAACCACACCATGTGTATCACCGTTATATATATTCACACATGCATTGGTTTAAAACACTATGATAAATTCTTCAAATATCCGAATTCACTTTTTATAATGAAGTATGATCTCTATTCGTCTTTTACACCCACACAATCCTCTTATCTTTGTAGCTAGCGCTAACTTTCTCTCGTGCATGCACACGCCCACATCCCTCTCACCCTCCGTTAGCATTCTCTAGCTCCATCGTGCAAATTCGTCTTTTCACTTTAGGTCGTTCACCCACGGTGTGTGTAGGCCCCCCAGCTCCTTCTTTACGGCACACTTAGATCGATATGCCTCTCTAGCTAGGTGTTCCTAGCACAAACACAAGCTTCCCCTCTTCTCTTATCACCGTCCATGCCTCACTCCCACCACTCTTTTCATCGATCTCGTACTCGCACACTCCTTCCCCCTCGATATAGTATGCCTCTCGCACCACCTCCTAGATGCATCCCTCTCTCTCTATCCTTCTCCCCGTGCCTCATTTGCTTATAACACACACATGCATGTATACCGATCGATCTCCCAACATATACCCAGGTCGACTTTAACTATTCCCCCCATCGATCGACGTACCTCACAAGTTATGTCTTTACTTTCTCTGAAAAAGGACGATTGATCTTCCTATGTAGTTACGTCTGCTTACCACAGCCATATCGCCCCCCTCATCATTCGTGCATGCCTCCTGACCCGTCTCTCACATGCACGTGCACAGACAGGCAGCCATCCCCTCTCTTATTGATATTGCAGGCGTGCCCTCCGTTTGTCTAGCAAGCCTATCCCACCATTTGTTAGAAGCAACTCCACTACCACCCCCTCCAACACTCTAGCTCTGTATCTCTCCCAACCTTATTCCTCTCCTACACATATGCATGGATGCCGATTGATCTCCCTTAATACATGAGGTAGATCGATCTCCCTTAATACATGAGGCAGGCCTCTCTCCTCCTTCACACATATACCAGCCATTGTACCTCTATAGTTAATTAGGCCTCCCTCCCCCCACCACACACCGATAGTCGAGCGTTGTAGGTAGGTATCCATGCCACAGAGACAAACTGCACATGTCCCCTCTCACGTTCCAGTAGGCCAGCCACTCTATATCGTTGACGTGGGCACACACAAATTCGATGGCACTCTTTATCGATCGCGCGCGCGCACACACACACACATCATCCCTCTCTTCGATTCTATGGACACCTCAAACCGATGATACCTCCACTCTCTTCTCGTGGATCGCCCCCTCTATATATATGATATATCCAGGACTCTATTTCACACACATTGCATATGTTACATTTTTTGATTGACCCCCCCAAAACTCTCACGAACCCACACACTATATCTCTCTATGTTTTTATCTCTCTCACACAACCCCACATAGGTGGTGCATGTACTCATGCTTCGTGCCCAGCCACACCCGCGCGGGTACACGGTGGAGCTCATTTCTGTATGAAATGGCAGCCCACGTGCTAATTTGAACGCGTGTAGCGGTTGTTTACCTACGGAGGTTGTGTACCACGCGGGCATGAAACATAGTTCGACTTGATGCGTTGGCGTGTTATTTTAAATAAAGTTATATCGCTCAATGGCACGTACACAAAATATAAAACGATTTTTATGGAGAAAAAGGTAGTCTGCTCCACTATATACAATGGAGCTTGCCTGCCTGGTTTGTCTCTCTTCAGAGTATCTCACACAAGGTTGCGGTGGCCTCTCTCTCTCTCTCTCACCGTTGGTCACTGATCCGGCCGCATCCCGTCTGCTGGCGGAAAGGGAGGATGTGCATCGTTTCTCCGTTCGACGGCGCCGAGGCAGCACATCCCGATCTGTGGTACGCGCCGTTCTCTCTGACCAAGCTCCGACGTGGTAGGGCCTACGCCACCCGCCCGCCGCCGCTCACCTAGTTACATCCTGACGGCCTCCAGGTATCCCCTCCGGATTTGCTCCACTGCCCGCCTTCCCACGTCGCTGCATGTGGATCTTCCATAGTTCTTTACCCAAAACATAGCTCGTCCGGCGTACTTTCCATATTGCAATCTCGTGCTCACACCGTTTTAGACAAACACAACCGTGTTGTTATCTTCCCTTAGGACAAGGAATATGCTTCTTTTTTGTCATCGCATGTGTCATCAACTGTTATTGGCCAGTAATTGTTTCCTTTCTACCTCTTTTTTGCAAACAGGGCTATCCATTTCACCTCGTTGCTATTGCGACCTTTTGGTGAACCGCACAAATTACTTTTTTCTTAAGAGTGTTTTGTGCAGTTGTACTAAAATGTCACATGGGCAACGTCTCTACATTTCAGTGCGACTGCACGAAGGGAGATTGGTTTTGCTCTATCCTCCTCATCCAACTCCGAGCCTAATATTCTCCAACTAGTTAGTCTTAAGAGAGACTGCAAAGGTGTCTGGCTTCTATTTGTGTGTTTATTGTTTCATTAGTAGTCCTCTATTATCGTAATCACACTTAATATCTTTGGAACAGGGATGCTCAGCTCTATTTTAGTGGAACTGCACAAAATGATCGAAATGTTGCATGCTCCAGACAGCTACTTTTTTCCCAACATGCCTTGTTGATTTAGACAGAGCTGGGGGGACGTTGCTGCAATGAAAGCATGGATCAATTTTAATTTAACACCTTCTCACAACTTTGTCTTCAATTGTGATGTAAATATTAGCTCTGATATGCTAATAATTGAGATGCATTAACAAGGAAGTTAGTTTTTTTATTGTTTCCGAAAGAGCATCGATGGCAAGACACACGAAACAAAAGCTGAAAGCTCACACCATTGTACAATTTCATGTCGCTGGAAAATTATTTGTATAGTACGTCAATTATGTAAACAAATGCTGGAAGCTTGATAGCATTGCCAGAAGCCTCTTCAGCATCCGGGTCCATGTGCCATGCACAAAATTATATTCCTTCATTCCTAAATATTTATCTTTTTACAAATTTCAAATGGGCATATTTTAGCGTGTAGATTCACTCATTTTGCTTCGTATGTGTACTCCCTCCGTTCCTAAATATTTGTCTTTCTAGAGATTTCAACAAGTGACTACATACAGAGCAAAATGAGTGAATCTACACTAAAATATGTCTATATACATCCGTATGTAGTAGTCCATTTGAATCTCTAAGAAGACAAATATTTGAGTAGTCACTCATTGAAATCTCTAGAAAGACAAATACTCCGGAGTATATTTATGAACCGAGGAGTAGTGCACAACCGCATGGGAGACTCAACCTGGTCGTTGCGCCGCATTAATAGTGAGTAATGAGCAGTCAAATCATAAGCCCCACCTTTCCCACTGTAAGTTGCTCGGAAGAAGCAACCATCAATACGCTCTTCTTTGAATCCACTCATACTACTCCATCCGTCACTGTTTATAGAGCGTGCTTCAGAAAAAGAAAAAATCTCTCGGACCAAGGCGACTAGTGATCGGCGTGAAAATAGCATTGGTAGTTATAGCACGGCGTCTATTACTAGAGGAAATAATGCATACACACATGCATGCAGTGCTTCCACCCCGGGTACACACATGCATGCACTTACTCCACTCCGTATTACATTGAGAGAAAGTTGTGGACTTGATTGCGGTTACCACGCCCTAATTAATTGAGCATTAAACCAAACGCGTCTAAAGTCTCTCTGGTGGTGGAAATGCATTGAGAGAAATGCATCATAATGAAGCGCCCCCTGTAAACTGTGACGGAGGGAGGAGTAGTATGAAGGTGCAAAACCAAGTACGCGTATGGCCAGTCGGTCAACGCACCTCCTCTTGGCATATCACTGACATGTGGGACCGGAGTGTGAGCAAACCGATCTCAATTGACGGCAAAATGGCCAACCCGCCATTCCTTGAGAGAGACGAGGAGCGAGAACACTCAGACGGGCTCGCACGGAGGCCAAGATATATTCGAGCATGGTCGATCGATATCATCATTACATGTTGGGCTAGCGTTTTCCGCCCTTCTCCCGAATAAATGTGTACTTTATTAGAGATTAAAAAAAAATAAGAGTACAGACGCTCCACCATGCGGTTCTAGTAGTAGTACTACTCGTACTACTAAACCTTGCGCTTGGCTCTTCGCCTCTTCGTGAAGTCGAACAATGATGGTACTCCGCATGTTGGGTACTACAGTGTATGCCTCTAGCAATCTGACACCGAATGTCGGATATCGGGTTCCGGCAAAACCCTTAAGGTTCGAACTCTAGGGTGCGCACGAAGATCTCTCCCTACCGAAACATACCCCCCAGCCTCACCGCGATTCTAAGCTAGATCGATGAACAACACAAGAGACACGAGGTTTATACTGGTTCGGGCCATCGTTGTGGTGTAATACCCTAATCCATTGTGTGGTGTGGTGGATTGCCTCTTGGGCTTATGATGAATAGTACAGAAGAAGAACAGCCTCGCGAGGAGAGGTGTTATTGTGCTTGGTGGTGTGTGGGTGAGCTGGGTCCGGGATCCCCTTCTACGGTGGTGGGTAGCCCTGGTCCTCTTCCCAAATATTGAGCGGGAAGGGATCCAACAACGGCCATTTTGAAAGGGGACAACTAGTACAAGCTATCCTGACTAAAGGTGGTCTTCGACTGCCAAAGGTGCTGGTGATAACGCCGTCTTGGGCTCCATGGTGACCTCCGTCCTGCCGTCCTGCTGGTCTTGGTCTCGTTGCACCGATAAGGAAACCTTTGCCTGATGCCTCGGTACTCCGCGCCTGCGCTTGGCTCCTTTGCACCAAAGAGGAAACGAGGACACTGCGCGGGCTGGCGCCCGCCTGCCGCCCGCCTGGTCTCGATCGTCATGGCTTGCGCCACGGGCACCTCGTGAGGTACCCTCTGCCTTGATCTCTCCGCCTCCTCGCGAGCCTGCCTGGTGAGGCCGCACCTGAGGAGGCCTTGCGTCGTCCGCCCCGCGAGGCTTGGCCCCTCGCGAGGGTCTTGAGATTTGGTTGATGAAGATGGGTCGTACCGGGCCACTGGTTGAGCCACGCTGCAGGCCGCAGGCAGGCAAGTCTGGGGACCCTCGTTCCCAGAACGCCGACAGTAGCCCCCGGGCCCAAGGCGCGCTCAGACTTGGCTTAGCAGCGAAGCCAAAGGGCAAGTGCGGAGCGCCGCGGGCCCCCACAGCCTGCGGCCTTGGTCGACGCGTGGCGACTGGTTGGACGTGGGCGTCTCCGCTTCCCCACGCTGCCTCAGCAACTGCCCGACAGACAAAAGGCTGGCTTGGGTAAGGCTTTCCTTCATTGCTCTCCTTCGCCTTGCTCCAGATCCCCTTCCTCGCCCCCTGCTTCCAAAATCTCCAGATCCGCTCCACTCCTTCCCTTTCAGCGAGCAATGCCACCCTGCAAGGCCAAGGTCGACGCGCTGCCGGCTTGGTACTCGCCGGCCCTGGACGCCCCCAATATGTCGGAGAAGAATCTCACCGCTACGCGCCTGATGACGGCGGTGGAGGGCAGCGAGATGGGGGAGACCAAACTCTGGGCTAGCTCCGCCGAGCCGGAGGCTAAGGGGAGCACCTTCTACCCCTTCTTCATGAACGCCGTTGTCGCCGGCCTGGTTCCTCCCTTCTCAGAGTTCTGTTGGGTAACGTAGCAATAATTCAAAATTTTCCTACGTGTCACCAAGATCAATCTAGGAGATGCTAGAAACGAGAGAGAGGGAGTGCATCTTCATACCCTTGAAGATCGCTAAGCGGAAGCGTTACAAGAGCGCGGTTGATGGAGTCGTACTCGCAGCGATTCAAATCGCGGAAGATCCGATCTAGCGCCGAACGGACGGCGCCTCCGCGTTCAACACACGTACAGCCCGGGGACGTCTCCTCCTTCTTGATCCAGCAAGGGGAGAGGAGAAGTTGAGGGAGAACTCCAGCAGCACGACGGCGTGGTGGCAATGGAGCTCGTGGTTCTCCGGCAGAGCTTCGCCAAGCACTACGGAGGAGGAGGAGGAGGTGTATGAGGAGGGAGGGCTGCGCCAGGGAAGAGGTGGGGCTGCCCTCCCACCCCTCCACTATATATAGGGGCAAGGGGAGAGGGGGAGGCGCCCTAGGGTTTCCCCTAGGGGGCGGCGGGCAAGCAAATTGGATCTCCCTAGGGAAAATCCTAGGGAGACTTGCCCCCCAAGCCAAGCAGGTGGAGGCTTGCCTCCCAAGCCAGGTGGAGGCGCCCCACCTCCCCAAGTAACGTGGGAAAGGGTGTGGGGGGCGCACCACCCCTTAGTGGGCTGGTTTGCCCCTTCCCCTTTGTCCCATGAGGCCCTCCAACACTTGTCGGGGCTCCTGAAACACCTTTCGGTCATGCTAGCCATAGCCTGGTACCCCCGGAACACTTCTGGACTCCAATACCCTTCGTCCAATATATCGATCTTCACCGCCGGACCATTCCGGAACTCCTCGTGATGTCCGGGATCTCATCCGGGACTCCGAACAACCTTCGGTAACCACATACTATTTCCCATAACAACTCTAGCGTCACCGAACCTTAAGTGTGTAGACCCTACGGGTTCGGGAACCATGCAGACATGACCGAGACACCTCTCCGGCACCAATAGCGGGATCTGGATACCCATATTAGCTCCCACATGTTCCACGATGATCTCATCGGATGAACCACGATGTCGGGGATTCAATCAATCCCGTATACAATTCCCTTTGTCTATCGGCATGTTACTTGCCCGAGATTCGATCGTCGGTATCCCAATACCTCGTTCAATCTTGTTACCGGCAAGTCTCTTTACTCGTTCCGTAACGCATGATCCCGTGGCTAACTCCTTAGTCACATTGAGCTCATTATGATGATGCATTACCGAGTGGGCCCAGAGATACCTCTCCGTCATACGGAGTGACAAATCCCAGTCTCGATTCGTGCCAACCCAACAGACACTTTCGGAGATACCTGTAGTGTACCTTTATAGCCACCCAGTTACGTTGTGACGTTTGGTACACCCAAAGCATTCCTACGGTATCCGGGAGTTGCACAATCTCATGGTCTAAGGAAATGATACTTGACATTAGAAAAGCTCTTAGCAAACGAACTACACGATCTTGTGCTATGCTTAGGATTGGGTCTTGTCCATCACATCATTCTCCTAATGATGTGATCCCGTTATCAATGACATCCAATGTCCATGGTCAGGAAACCATAACCATCTATTAATCAATGAGCTAGTCAACTAGAGGCTTACTAGGGACATGTTGTGGTCTATGTATTCACACATGTATTACGGTTTCCAGTTAATACAATTATAGCATGAACAATAGACAATTATCATGAACAAGGAAATACAATAATAACCATTTTATTATTGCCTCTAGGGCATATTTCCAACAGTCTCCCACTTGCACTAGAGTCAATAATCTAGTTCACATCACTATGTGATTGTAATGAATCCAACACCCATGGGGTTTGTTCATATCTCGCTTGTGAGAGAGGTTTTTAGTCAACGGGTCTGAACCTTCCAGATCCGTGTGTGCTTTACAAATCTCTATGTTATCTTGTAGATGCAGCTACCACGCGCTACTTGGAGCTATTCCAAATAACTGCTCTACTATACGAATCCGGTTTACTACTCAGAGTCATCTGGATTAGTGTCAAAGTTTGCATCGACGTAACCCTTTACGACGAACTCTTTTACCACCTCCATAATCGAGAAAATTCCTTAGTCCACTAGTTACTAAGGATAAGTTCGACCGCTGTCATGTGATCCATTCCTGGATCACTCTTGTACCCCTTGACTGACTCATGGCAAGGCACACTTCAGGTGCGGTACACAGCATAGCATACTATAGAGCCTACGTCTAAAGCATAGGGGACGACCTTCGTCCTTTCTCTCTCTTCTGTCGTGGTCAGGTCTTGAGTCTTACTCAATACTCACACCTTGTAACACAGCCAAGAACTCCTTCTTTGCTGATCTATTTTGAACTCCTTCAAAATCTTGTCACGGTATGTATTCATTTGAAAGTACTATTAAGCGTTTTTGATCTATCCTTATAGATCTTGATGCTCAATGTTCAAGTAGCTTAATCCAGGTTTTCCATTGAAAAACACTTTTCAAATAACCTTGTATGCTTTCCAGAAATTCTACATCATTTCTGATCAACAATATGTTAACAACATATACTCATCAAAAATTCTATAGTGCTCCCACTCACTTCTTTGGAAATACAAGTTTCTCATAAACTTTGTATAAACCCAAAATCTTTGATCATCTCATCAAAGCGTACATTCCAACTCCGAGATGCTTACTCCAGTCCTTAGAAGGATTGCTGGAGCTTTGCATACTTGTTAGCATATTTCAGGATTGACAAAACCTTCTGGTTGTATCACATACAACTTTTCCTCAAGAAAATCATCGAGGAAAAAATGTTTTGACATCCTATCTACAAGATTTCATAAATAATGCAGTAACTGCTAATATAATTCCAACAGACTCTTAGCATCGCTACGAGTGAGAAAATCTCATCGTAGTCAACTCCTTGAACTTGTCGGAAAACAGCTTAACGACAAGTCGAGCTTTCTTAATGGTGATACTTACCATCATTGTCTGTCTTCCCTTTTAAAATCCATCTGCACCCAACAGCCTTACGACCATCAAGTAGTTCTTCCAAAGTCTACACTTTGTTTTTATACATGGATCCTCTCTTGGATTTTATGGCCTCGAGCCATTCGTCGGAATTCGGGCCCACCATCGCTTCTCCATAGCTCGTATGTTCATTGTTGTGTAGCAACATGACTTCCAAGACAGGATTACGTACCACTCTGAAGTAGTACGCATCCTTGTCGTCCTACGAGGTTTGGTAGTGACTTGATCCGAAGTTTCATGATCACTATCATAAGCTTCCACTTCAATTGGTGTAGGTGCCACAGGAACAACTTCTTGTGCCCTGCTACACACTAGTTGAAGTGACGGTTCAATAACCTCATCAAGTCTCCACCATCCTCCCACTCAATTCTTTCGAGAGAAACTTTTCCTCGAGAAAGGACCCGTTTCTAGAAACAATCACTTTTGCTTCCAGATCTGAAATAGGAGGTGTACCCAACTGTTTTGGGTATTCTATGAAGATGCATTTATCCGCTTTGGGTTCGAGCTTATCAGCCTGAAACTTTTTCACATAAGCGTTGCAGCCCCAAACTTTTAAGAAACGACAGCTTAGGTTTCTCTAAACCATAGTTCATACGGTGTCGTCTCAATGGAATTGCGTGGTGCCCTATTTAAAGTGAATGCAGTTGTCTCTAATGCCTAACCCATAAACGATAGTGTAATTCGATAAGAGACATCATGGTATGCACCATATCCAATAGGGTGCAGTTACGATGTTCGGACACACCATCACACTATGGTGTTCCAGGCGGTATTGGTCGTGAAACAATTTCCACAATTTCTTAATTGTGTGCCAAACTCGTAACTCAGATATTCATCTCTATGATCATATCACAGACATTTTATCCTCTTGTCACGACGATCTCCAACTTCACTCTGAAATTACTTGAACCTTTCAATAATTCAGACTTGTGTTTCATCAAGTAAATATACTCAGCATCTACTCAAATCATCTGTGAAGCAAGAACATAACGATATCCACTGCATGCCTCAGCACTCATTGGACTGCACACATCAAAATGTATTACTTCCAATAAGTTGCTTTCTTGTTCCATCTTACTGAAAACGAGGCCTTTCAGTCATCTTGCCCATGTGGTATGATTTGCATGTCTCAAGTGATTCAAAATCAAGTGAGTCCAAACGATCCATCTGTATGGACTTTCTTCATGTATATATACTAATAGACATGGTTCGCATGTCTCAATCTTTTAAAAAACGAGTGAGTCCAAAGATCCATCAACATGGAGCTTCTTCATGCGTTTTATACCAATATGACTCAAGTGGCAGTGCCACAAGTATGTGGTACTATCATTACTATCTTATATCTTTTGGCATGAACATGTGTATCACTACGATCGAGATTCAATAAACCATTCATTTTAGGTGCAAGACCATTGAAGGTATTATTCAAATAGACAGAGTAACCATTATTCTCCTTAAATGAATAATCGTATTGCGATAAACATAATCCAATCATGTCTATGCTCAACGCGAACACCAAATAACAATTATTTAGGTTTAACACCAATCTCGATGGTAGAGGGAGCATGCGATGCTTTATCACATCAACCTTGGAAACACTTCCAACACATATCGTCATCTCACCTTTAGCTAGTCTTCGTTTATTCCGTAGCCTTTTATTTCGAGTTACCAACACTTAGCAACCGAACCGGTATCTAATACCCTGGTGCTAGTAGGAGTACTAGTAAAGTACACATTAATATGATGTATATCCAATATACTTCTGTCGACCTTGCCTACCTTCTCATCTACCAAGTATCTAGGGTAGTTTTGCTTCAGTGACCGTTCCCCTCATTACAGAAGCATTTAGTCTCGGGTTTGGGTTCAACCTTGGGTTTCTTCACTAGAGCAGCAACCGATTTGCCGTTTCATGAAGTATCCCTTCTTTCCCTTGCCCTTCTTGAAACTAGTGGTTTTACTAACCATCAACAATTGATGCTCCTACTTGATTTCTACTTTCGTGGTGTCAAACATCACGAATAGCTCAAGGATCATCATATCTATCCCTGATTTGTTATAGTTCATCACGAAGCTCTAGTAGCTTGGTGGTAGTGACTTTGGAGAACCATCACTATCTCATCTGGAAGATTAACTCCCACTCGATTCAAGCGATTGTAGTACTCAGACAATCTGAGCACATACTCAACGGTTGAGCTTTTCTCCCTTAGTTTGCAGGCTTAAGAAACTTGTCAGAGGTCTCATACCTGTTGACGTGGGCACGAGCCTAAAATCCCAATTTCAGCTCTTGGAACATCTCATATGTTCCGCGACGTTTCAAAATATCTTCGGTGCCTCAATTCTAAACCGTTCAACATTACGCACTGAACTATCACGTAGTCATCAAAACGTGTATGTCAGATGTTTGCAACATCCACAAACGACGCTCGAGGTTCAGCACACCGAGCGGTGCAATAAGGACATAAGCCTTCTGTGCAGCAATGAGGACAATCCTCAGTTTACGGACCCAGTCCGCATAATTGCTACTATCAACTTTCAACTAAATTTTCTCTAGGAACATATCTTAAACAGTAGAACTAAAGCGTAAGCTATGACATAATTTGCAAAGACCTTTTGACTATGTTCATGATAATTAAGTTCATCTAATTATTTAATGAACTCCCACTCAGATAGACATCCCTCTAGTCATCTAAGTGATACATGATCCGAGTCAACTAGGCCGTGTCCGATCATCACGTGAGACGGACTAGTCATCATCGGTGAACATCTCCATGTTGATCGTATCTACTATACGACTCATGTTCGACCTTTTGGTCCCTTGTGTTCCGAGGCCATGTCTGTACATGCTAGGCTCATCAAGTCAACCTAAGTGTTTCGCATGTGTAAAACTGGCTTACACCCGTTGTATGCGAACATTAGAATCTATCACACCCGATCTGTTGGGAATCGTAGCATAATTTTAAAATTTTCCTACGTTCACCAAGATGCATCTATGGAGTCTACTAGCAACGAGGGGAAAGGAGTGCATCTACATACCCTTGTAGATCGCGAGCGGAAGCGTTCCAATGAACGTGGATGACGGAGTCGTACTCGCCGTGATCCAAATCACCGATGACCGAGTGCCGAACGGACGGCACCTCCGCGTTCAACACACGTACGGTGCAGCGACGTCTCCTCCTTCTTGATCCAGCAAGGGGGAAGGAGAGGTTGATGGAGATCCAACAGCACGACGGCGTGGTGGTGGATTTAGCGGGTCTCCGGCAGGGCTTCGCCGAGCTTCTGCGAGAGAGAGAGAGGTGTTGCAGGGGAGGAGGGAGGCGCCCAAGGCTGTAGGTTGCTGCCCTCCCTCCCCCCCTTTATATAGGACCCTTTGGGAGGGGGGGCCGGCCAAAACCCATCTAGGGTTGGGGGGGGCGGCGGCCAAGGGGTGGAAGGGGTTGCCTTGCCCCCCAAGCCAAGGGGGAAGTCCCCCCACCCTAGGGTTCCCAACCCTAGGCGCATGGGGGGAGGCCCAAGGGGGGCGCCCAGCCCACTAGGGGCTGGTTCCCTTCCACTTTCAGCCCATGGGGCCCTCCGGGATAGGTGGCCCCACCCGGTGGACCCCCGGGACCCTTCCGGTGGTCCCGGTACAATACCGGTAACCCCCGAAACTTTCCCGGTGGCCGAAACTTGACTTCCTATATATAATTCTTCACCTCCGGACCATTCCGGAACCACTCGTGGCGTCCGGGATCTCATCCGGGACTCCTAACAACTTTCGGGTTTCCGCATACATATATCTCTACAACCCTAGCGTCACCGAACCTTAAGTGTGTAGACCCTACGGGTTCGGGAGACATGCAGACATGACCGAGACGCCTCTCCGGTCAATAACCAACAGCGGGATCTGGATACCCATGTTGGCTCCCACATGTTCCATGATGATCTCATCGGATGAACCACGGTGTCGAGGATTCAATCAATCCCGTATACAATTCCCTTTGTCAATCGGTATGTTACTTGCCCGACATTCGATCGTCGGTATCCCAATACCTTGTTCAATCTCGTTACCGGCAAGTCTCTTTACTCGTACCGCAATGCATGATCCCGTGACTAACGCCTTAGTCACATTGAGCTCATTATGATGATGCATTACCGAGTGGGCCCAGAGATACCTCTCCGTCACACGGAGTGACAAATCCCAGTCTCGATCCGTGCCAACCCAACAGACACTTTCGGAGATACCCGTAGTGCACCTTTATAGTCACCCAGTTACTGTTGTGACGTTTGGCACACCCAAAGCACTCCTACGGTATCCGGGAGTTGCACGATCTCATGGTCTAAGGAAAAGATACTTGACATTGGAAAAAGCTCTAGCAAACGAAACTACACGATCTTTTATGCTATGCTTAGGATTGGGTCTTGTCCATCACATCATTCTCCTAATGATGTGATCCCGTTATCAATGACATCCAATGTCCATAGTCAGGAAACCATGACTATCTGTTGATCAATGAGCTAGTCAACTAGAGGCTTACTAGGGACACGTTGTGGTCTATGTATTCACACATGTATTACGATTTCCGGACAATACAATTATAGCATGAATAATAGACAATTATCATGAGCAAAGAAATATAATAATAACCATTTATTATTGCCTCTAGGGCATATTTCCAACAGTCTCCCACTTGCACTAGAGTCAATAATCTAGTTACATTGTGATGAATCGAACACCCATTGCGTCCTGGTGTTGATCATGTTTTGCCCTAGGGAGAGGTTTAGTCAACGGATCTGCTACATTCAGGTCCGTATGTACTTTACAAATATCTATGTCTCCATTTTGAACACTTTCACGAATGGAGTTGAAGCGACGCTTGATATGCCTGGTCTTCCTGTGAAACCTGGGCTCCTTCGCAAGGGCAATAGCTCCAGTGTTGTCACAGAAGAGAGTCATCGGGCCCGACGCATTGGGAATCACCCCTAGGTCGGTAATGAACTCCTTCATCCAGACTGCTTCCTGTGCTGCCTCCGAGGCTGCCATGTACTCCGCTTCACATGTAGATCCCGCCACGACGCTTTGCTTGCAACTGCACCAGCTTACTGCTCCTCCATTCAAAATATACACATATCCGGTCTGTGACTTCGAGTCATCCAGATCTGTGTCGAAGCTAGCGTCGACGTAACCCTTTACGACGAGCTCTTCGTCACCTCCATAAACGAGAAACATATCCTTAGTCCTCTTCAGGTACTTCAGGATATTCTTGACCGCTGTCCAGTGTTCCATGCCGGGGTTACTTTGGTACCTTCCTACCAAACTTACGGCAAGGTTTACATCAGGTCTGGTACACAGCATGGCATACATAATAGACCCTATGGCCGAGGCATAGGGGATGACACTCATCTTTTCTATATCTTCTGCCGTGGTCGGGCATTGAGCCGTGCTCAATTGCACACCTTGCAATACAGGCAAGAACCCCTTCTTGGACTGATCCATACTGAACTTCTTCAATATCTTGTCAAGGTATGTACTCTGTGAAAGACCAATGAGGCGTCTTGATCTATCTCTATAGATCTTGATGCCTAATATATAAGCAGCTTCTCCAAGGTCCTTCATTGAAAAACACTTATTCAAATAGGCCTTTATACTTTCCAAGAATTCTATATCATTTCCCATCAATAGTATGTCATCCACATATAATATGAGAAATGCTACAGAGCCCCCACTCACTTTCTTGTAAACACAGGCTTCTCCATAAGTCTGTGTAAACCAAACGCTTTGATCATCTCATCAAAGCGAATGTTCCAACTCCGAGATGCTTGCACCAGCCCATAGATTGAGCGCTGGAGCTTGCATACTTTGTTAGCATTCTTAGGATCGAAAAAACCTTCCGGCTGCATCATATACAACTCTTCCTTAAGGAAGCCATTAAGGAATGCCGTTTTGACGTCCATCTTCCATATCTCATAATCATAGTATGCGGCAATTGCTAACATGATTCGGACGGACTTCAGCTTCGCTACGGGTGAGAAAGTCTCACCGTAGTCAACCCCTTGAACTTGTCGATAACCCTTAGCGACAAGTCGAGCTTTGTAGATGGTCACATTACCATCTGCGTCCGTCTTCTTCTTAAAGATCCATTTGTTTTCTATGGCTCGCCGATCATCGGGCAAGTCAGTCAAAGTCCATACTTCGTTTTCATACATGGATCCTATCTCGGATTTCATGGCCTCTAGCCATTTGTCGGAATCCGGGCCCGCCATCGCTTCTTCATAGTTCGAAGGTTCACCGTTGTCTAACAACATGATTTCCAGGATAGGGTTGTCGTACCACTCTGGTGCGGAACGTGTCCTCTTGGACCTACGAAGTTCAGTAACTTGATCTGAAGCTTCATGATCATCATCATTAACTTCCTCCCCAGTCGGTGTAGGCACCACAGGAACATTTTCCCGCGCTGCGCTACTTTCCGGTTCGGAAGGGGTGACTATCACCTCATCAAGTTCCACTTTCCTCCCACTCAATTCTTTCAAGAGAAACTCCTTCTCCAGAAAGGACCCGTTCTTGGCAACGAAGATCTTGCCTTCGGATCTGAGGTAGAAGGTATACCCAATAGTTTCCTTAGGGTATCCTATGAAGATGCATTTTTCCGACTTGGGTTCGAGCTTTTCAGGTTGAAGTTTCTTGACATAAGCATCGCATCCCCAAACTTTTAGAAACGACAGCTTAGGTTTCTTCCCAAACCATAATTCATACGGTGTCGTCTCAACGGATTTTGACGGAGCCCTATTTAAAGTGAATGCGGCAGTCTCTAAAGCATAACCCCAAAATGAGAGCGGTAAATCGGTAAGAGACATCATAGATCGCACCATATCCAATAGAGTGCGATTACGACGTTCGGACACACCATTTCTCTGAGGTGTTCCAGGCGGCGTGAGTTGTGAAACTATTCCACATTTCCTTAAGTGTGCACCAAACTCGTGACTTAAATATTCTCCACCACGATCTGATCGTAAGAATTTTATTTTCCTGTCACGTTGATTCTCAACTTCACTCTGAAATTCCTTGAACTTTTCAAAGGTTTCAGACTTGTGTTTCATTAGGTAGACATACCCATATCTACTTAAATCATCAGTGAGAGTGAGAACATAACGATATCCTCCGCGAGCCTCAACACTCATTGGATCACACACATCGGTATGTATGATTTCCAATAAGTTGGTTGCTCGCTCCATTGTTCCGGAGAACGGAGTCTTGGTCATCTTACTCATGAGGCATGGTTCGCACGTGTCAAATGATTCATAATCAAGAGACTCCAAAAGTCCATCTGCATGGAGCTTCTTCATGCGCTTGACACCAATGTGACCAAGGCGGCAGTGCCACAAGTATGTGGGACTATAGTTATCAACTTTACATCTTTTGGTATTCACACTATGAACATGTGTAACATCACGTTCGAGATTCATCAAAAATAAACTATTGACCAGCGGGGCATGACCATAAAACATATCTCTCAAATAAATAGAACAACCATTATTCTCGGATTTAAATGAGTAGCCATCTCGAATTAAACGAGATCCAGATACAATGTTCATGCTCAAAGCTGGCACTAAATAACAATTATTGAGGTTTGAAACTAATCCCGTGGGTAGATGCAGAGGTAGCGTGCCGACGGCGATCACATCGACCTTGGAACCATTCCCGACGCGCATCGTCACCTCGTCCTTCGCCAGTCTCCGTTTATTCCGTAGTTCCTGTTTTGAGTTACAAATATGAGCAACCGCACCGGTATCAAATACCCAGGAGCTACTACGAGTACTGGTAAGGTACACATCAATTACATGTATATCACATATACCTTTGGTGTTGCCAGCCTTCTTCTTGTCCGCTAAGTATTTGGGGCAGTTCCGCTTCCAGTGACCACTTCCCTTGCGATAAAAGCACTCAGTCTCGGGCTTGGGTCCATTCCTTGACTTCTTCCCAGTAACTGGTTTACCGGGCGCGGCAACTCCCTTGCCGTCCTTCTTGAAGTTCTTCTTACCCTTGCCCTTCTTGAACTTAGTGGTTTTATTCACCATCAACACTTGATGTTCTTTTCTGATCTCCCCTTCCGCTGATTTCAGCATTGAATATACCTCGGGAATGGTCTTTTCCATCCCCTGCATATTGTAGTTCATCACAAAGCTCTTGTAGCTTGGTGGAAGCGACTGGAGGATTCTGTCAATGACCGCGTCATCCGGGAGATTAACTCCCAGCTGAGACAAGCGGTTGTGCAACCCAGACATTCTGAGTATGTGCTCACTAACAGAACTGTTCTCCTCCATTTTACAGCTGAAGAACTTGTCGGAGACATCATATCTCTCGACCCGGGCATGAGCTTGAAAAACCAGTTTCAGCTCCTCGAACATCTCATATGCTCCATGTTTCTCAAAACGCTTTTGGAGACCCGGTTCTAAGCTGTAAAGCATGCCGCACTGAACGAGGGAGTAATCATCAGCACGTGATTGCCAAGTGTTCATAACGTCTTGGTTCTGTGGGATTGGTGCATCACCTAGCGGTGCTTCTAAGACATAATCTTTCTTGACTACTATGAGGATGAGCCTCAGGTTCCGGACCCAGTCCGTATAGTTGTTGCCATCATCTTTCAGCTTGGTTTTCTCTAGGAACGCGTTGAAATTGAGGACAATGTTGGCCATTTGATCTACAAGACATAGTGTAAAGATTTTAGACTAAGTTCATGATAATTGAGTTCATCTAATCAAATTACTCAATGAACTCCCACTCAGATAGACATCCCTCTAGTCATCTAAGTGAAACATGATCCGAGTTTAACTAGGCCGTGTCCGATCATCACGTGAGACGGACTAGTCAAGATCGGTGAACATCTCCATGTTGATCGTATCTTCTATACGACTCATGCTCGACCTTTCGGTCCTCCGTGTTCCGAGTCCATGTCTGTACATGCTAGGCTCGTCAAGTCAACCTAAGTGTATTGCGTGTGTTCCGAGGCCATGTCTGTACATGCTAGGCTCGTCAACACCCGTTGTATTCGAACGTTAGAATCTATCACACCCGATCATCACGTGGTGCTTCGAAACAATGAACCTTCGCAACGGTGCACAGTTAGGGTGAACACTTTCTTGAAATTATTATAAGGGATCATCCTACTTGCTACCGTCGTTCTAAGCAAATAAGATGCAAAAACATGATAAACATCACATGCAATCAAATAGTGACATGATATGGCCAATATCATTATGCTCCTTTGATCTCCATCTTCGGGGCACCATGATTATCTTCGTCACCGGCATGACACCATGATCTCCATCATCATGATCTCCATCATTGTGTCTTCATGAAGTCGTCACGCCAATGATTTCTTCTACTTCTATGGCTAACGCGTTTAGCAATAAAGTAAAGTAATTTACATGGCGTTATTCAATGACACGCAGGTCATACAAAATAATAAAGACAACTCCTATGGCTCCTGCCGGTTGTCATACTCATCGACATGCAAGTTGCGATTCCTATTACAAGAATATGATCAATGTCATACATCACATATATCATTCATCACATCTTCTGGCCATGTCACATCACATAGCACTTGCTGCAAAAACAACTTAGACGTCCTCTAATTGTTGTTGCAAGTTTTTTTTTACGTGGTTTGTAGGTTTCTAGCAAGAACGTTTCTTACCTACGTATGACCACAACGTGATTTGCCAATTTCTATTTACCCTTCATAAGGACCCTTTTCATCGAATCCGTTCTGACAAAAGTAGGAGAGACAGACACCCGCTAGCCACCTTATGCAACTAGTGCATGTCAATCGGTGGAACCTGTCTCACGTAAGCGTACGTGTAAGGTCGGTCCGGGCCGCTTCATCCTACAATGCCGCCGAAACAAGAAAAGACTAGTAGCGTCAAGAAGAATTGGCAAACTCAACGCCCACAACTGCTTTGTGTTCTACTCGTGCATAGTAACTACGCATAGGCCTGGCTCTAATACCACTGTTCGGAATCGTAGCATAATTTTAAAATTTTCCTACGTTCACCAAGATGCATCTATGGAGTCTACTAGCAACGAGGGGAAAGGAGTGCATCTACATACCCTTGTAGATCGCGAGCGGAAGCGTTCCAATGAACGTGGATGACGGAGTCGTACTCGCCGTGATCCAAATCACCGATGACCGAGTGCCGAACGGACAGCACCTCTGCGTTCAACACACGTACGGTGCAGCGACGTCTCCTCCTTCTTGATCCAGCAAGGGGGAAGGAGAGGTTGATGGAGATCCAACAGCACGACGGCGTGGTGGTGGATGTAGCGGGTCTCCGGCAGGGCTTCGCCGAGCTTCTGCGAGAGAGAGAGAGAGAGGTGTTGCAGGGGAGGAGGGAGGCGCCCAAGGCTGTAGGTTGCTGCCCTCCCTCCCCCTTTATATAAGCCCCCTTGGGAGGGGGGGCCGGCCAAAACCCATCTAGGGTTGGGGGGCGGCGGCCAAGGGGTGGAAGGGGTTGCCTTGCCCCCCAAGCCAAGGGGGAAGTCCCCCCACCCTAGGGTTCCCAACCCTAGGTGCATGGGGGTAGGCCCAAGGGGGGGCGCCCAGCCCACTAGGGGCTGGTTCCCTTCCACTTTCAGCCCATGGGGCCCTCCGGGATAGGTGGCCCCACCCGGTGGACCCCCGGGACCCTTCCGGTGGTCCCGGTACAATACCGGTAACCCCCGAAACTTTCCCGGTGGCCGAAACTTGACTTCCTATATATAATTCTTCACCTCCGGACCATTCCGGAACCACTCGTGACGTCCGGGATCTCATCCGGGACTCCTAACAACTTTCGGGTTTCCGCATACATATATCTCTACAACCCTAGCGTCACCGAACCTTAAGTGTGTAGACCCTACGGGTTCGGGAGACATGCAGACATGACCGAGACGCCTCTCCGGTCAATAACCAACAGCGGGATCTGGATACCCATGTTGGCTCCCACATGTTCCACGCTGATCTCATCGAATGAACCACGGTGTCGAGGATTCAATCAATCCCGTATACAATTCCCTTTGTCAATCGGTATGTTACTTGCCCGAGATTCGATCGTCGGTATCCCAATACCTTGTTCAATATCGTTACCGGCAAGTCTCTTTACTCGTACCGTAATGCATGATCCCGTGACTAACGCCTTAGACACATTGAGCTCATTATGATGATGCATTACCGAGTGGGCCCAGAGATACCTCTCCGTCACACGGAGTGACAAATCCCAGTCTCGATCCGTGCCAACCCAACAGACACTTTCGGAGATACCCGTAGTGCACCTTTATAGTCACCCAGTTACGTTGTGACGTTTGGCACACCCAAAGCACTCCTACGGTATCCGGGAGTTGCACGATCTCATGGTCTAAGGAAAAGATACTTGACATTGGAAAAAGCTCTAGCAAACGAAACTACACGATCTTTTATGCTATGCTTAGGATTGGGTCTTGTCCATCACATCATTCTCCTAATGATGTGATCCCGTTATCAATGACATCCAATGTCCATAGTCAGGAAACCATGACTATCTGTTGATCAACGAGCTAGTCAACTAGAGGCTTACTAGGGACACGTTGTGGTCTATGTATTCACACATGTATTACGATTTCCGGACAATACAATTATAGCATGAATAATAGACAATTATCATGAACAAAGAAATATAATAATAACCATTTATTATTGCCTCTAGGGCATATTTCCAACAGTCTCCCACTTGCACTAGAGTCAATAATCTAGTTACATTGTGATGAATCGAACACCCATTGTGTCCTGGTGTTGATCACGTTTTGCCCTAGGGAGAGGTTTAGTCAACGGATCTGCTACATTCAGGTCCGTATGTACTTTACAAATATCTATGTCTCCATTTTGAACACTTTCACGGATCTCCATCATGATGATCTCCATCATTGTGTCTTCATGAAGTTGTCTCGCCAACTATTACTTCTACTACTATGGCTAACGGCTAGCAATAAAGTAAAGTAATTACATGGCGCTTTCATTGACACGCGGTCATACAATAAATTAAGACAACTCCTATGGCTCCTGCCGGTTGTCATACTCATCGACATGCAAGTCGTGATTCCTATTACAAGAACATGATCAATCTCATACATCACATATATCATTCATCACATCCTTTTGGCCATATCACACATAGCATACCCTGCAAAAACAAGTTAGACGTCCTCTAATTGTTGTTGCATGTTCTACGTGGCTGCTATGGGTTTCTAGCAAGAACATTTCTTATCTACGCAAAAGCCACAACGGTGATATGCCAATTGCTATTTACCCTTCATAAGGACCCTTTTCATCGAATCCGATCCGACTAAAGTGGGAGAGACAGACACCCGCTAGCCACCTTATGCATCAAGTGCATGTCAATCGGTGGAACCTGTCTCACGCAAGAGTACGTGTAAGGTCGCACAATGCCGCTGAATCATGATAAGACTAGTAACGGTAAGCAAATTGAACAAATCATCGCCCACAACTACTTTGTGTTCTACTCGTGCATAGAATCTACGCATAGACCTGGCTCTGATACCACTGTTGGGTAACGTAGCAATAATTCAAAATTTTCCTACGTGTCACCAAGATCAATCTAGGAGATGCTAGCAACGAGAGAGAGGGAGTGCATCTTCATACCCTTGAAGATCGCTAAGCGGAAGCGTTACAAGAACGCGGTTGATGGAGTCGTACTCACATCGATTCAGATCGCGGAAGATCCGATCTAGCGCCGAACGGACGGCGCCTCCGCGTTCAACACACGTACAGCCCGGGGACGTCTCCTCCTTCTTGATCCAGCAAGGGGAGAGGAGAAGTTGAGGGAGAACTCCAGCAGCACGACGGCGTGGTGGCAATGGAGTTCGTGGTTCTCCAGCAGAGCTTCGCTAAGCACTACGGAGGAGGAGGAGGAGGTGTATGAGGAGGGAGGGCTGCGCCAGGGCAGAGGTGCGGCTGCCCTCCCACCCCTCCACTATATATAGGGGCAAGGGGAGAGGGGGAGGCACCCTAGGGTTTCCCCTAGGGGGCGGCGGCCAAGCAGATTGGATCTCCCTAGGGAAAATCCTTGGGAGACTTGCCCCCCAAGCCAAGCAGGTGGAGGCTTGCCTCCCAAGCCAGGTGGAGGCGCCCCACCTCCCCAAGTAACGTGGGAAAGGGTGTGGGGGGCGCACCACCCCTTAGTGGGCTGGTTTGCCCCTTCCCCTTTGGCCCATGAGGCCCTCCAACACTTGTTGGGGCTCCCGAAACACCTTCCGGTCATGCTGGCCATAGCCTGGTACCCCCGGAATACTTCCGGACTCCAATACCCTTCGTCCAATATATCGATCTTCACCGCCGGACCATTCCAGAACTCCTCGTGATGTCCGGGATCTCATCCGGGACTCCGAACAACCTTCGGTAACCACATACTATTTCCCATAACAACTCTAGCGTCACCGAACCTTAAGTGTGTAGACCCTACGGGTTCGGGAACCATGCAGACATGACCGAGACACCTCTCCGGCCAATAACCAATAGCGGGATCTAGATACCCATATTGGCTCCCACATGTTCCACGATGATCTCATCGGATGAACCACGATGTCGGGGATTCAATCAATCCCGTATACAATTCCCTTTGTCTATCGGCATGTTACTTGCCCGAGATTCGATCGTCGGTATCCCAATACCTCGTTCAATCTTGTTACCGGCAAGTCTCTTTACTTGTTCCGTAACTCATGATCCCATGGCTAACTCCATAATCACATCGAGCTCATTATGATTATGCATTACCGAGTGGGCCCAGAGATACCTCTCCGTCATACGGAGTGACAAATCCCAGTCTCGATTCGTGCCAACCCAACAGACACTTTCGGAGATACCTGTAGTGTACCTTTATAGCCACCCAGTTACGTTGTGACGTTTGGTACACCCAAAGCATTCCTACGGTATCCGGGAGTTGCACAATCTCATGGTCTAAGGAAATGATACTTGACATTAGAAAAGCTCTTAGCAAACGAACTACACGATCTTGTGCTATGCTTAGGATTGGGTCTTGTCCATCACATCATTCTCCTAATGATGTGATCCCGTTATCAATGACATCCAATGTCCATGGTCAGGAAACCATAGCCATCTATTGATCAACGAGCTAGTCAACTAGAGGCTTACTAGGGACATGTTGTGGTCTATGTATTCACACATGTATTACGGTTTCCAGTTAATACAATTATAGCATGAACAATAGAAAATTATCATGAATAAGGAAATACAATAATAACCATTTTATTATTGCCTCTAGGGCATATTTCCAACAAGTTCTTCTATGCCGTCCTACGCCATTACAGGTTGCAGGCCCTTCATCTCCATCCCAACTCCGTCCTCCTTCAGTCGATTTTCGCCTACTACTGCGAGGCGCATGTTGGGGTGATGCCTTCTGTGGCTCTGCTGCGCCACTTCTTCTCCCTCCACATCAATGGCGAGCATACCTCGGCGTGCGCCAACTTCGTTGCGTACTCCAAGGCCAACATGATCTCGAAGACCGGGAAGGGGGCCGACAACTACTGGAGTAAGTGGTTCATGATGGACGCCAGATGCATCCACTCCCTGTTGGTGCTGCCCACAGAGATGCCCCAGCCCGACGAGGGGTGGTCTCGTGTGAAGCTCGATGACAACCGTGCGAAGTCGGTACTGGAGAAGATGAACGCCGACTTGAAGCCGGGCAACGTGAAGGCGGCAAAGTTGACAGGAGCCACGCTCCTGAGGGAGTTCCTGATGCAGCGGGTGGCTCCGCTTCAGGCGCACTCGCGCCCGTTGTGGACGCTTGGGGGCGCAGACGACGAGCTTCGTCTGAACCCGGCGGCCTTGGCCGACGAGGATCTGGCCGCAGCTCTTCGCCTCTTGGTCGGGGACGACCAGGAAGGTCTGGAGGGTGCCCCTGCTCCCCTGTTCCTCCGCGATGACTGGAAACAGGTGGTGGATGCCATGCCCACCTTTGATGGGTGCGGCTTGGTGCCGGAGGTGCCTCCTGCGGCCTAGGGGCGACGACGCCGGTGGAAGTGTCTTCAGGTGACTCCCGTGGGGGAGCAGAGGAAGACGGAGAAGAAGAGGAGCGCAACTCGGAGGCGACCACTGAGGGGACGGGGGGGACCTCTCCCCGGCGCAGGGCCGGCATCCTCCGCACCTTGCCAGACGACGACGAGGCCGACGCCACGCGGGAGGAAGAAGGTCCACCCGCGATCACGAAAAAGACAGGTCGGCGCTGATCTCCCGAGGGGCTGCTTGTGCCCAGGCACCGCCCGAAGCCGCCTCCAGCCCTTCTGCTACGCCCTCTTCCGCTTCTGGATCTCTTGAGGCTGCACCCCGGACCACGAGGCTCTCGGGCTTCAAGCTCGGCAAGAGGTCGGTGACCTATGCCGCGATTGACCAGTAAGTGCTCTAACTCCATCTTGTTCTTGTTTTTTGTGCCGGGGCTTGACATTCTCCATCACTTGGCAGGCCGCCGGTTGCGGCGAAGAAGAAGCAGGGGGACACGACGACTCCATCTGGGGCATACTCATCTTCCGCAGCCGCTCCTTCGTCTGTGGGAAGGGGAGGCGACTATGTTCGCGCCTCCCCTGCCCGATCAACCTCGCGATGCCCGAAGGAGCGCTCCGGCGGGGTGCCAGCCCCAGTGGCCCTGCTGACTCCGGAGGTGCCGGTGCCTGATGCTACTGCTGAGGTAGTCAAGGCTCAGGAGCCCCTAGTCTACCGAGCCGTGGTTATGCGTCGCCTCCCCCTCCTGCGCCGCTGGTTCCGGGTTCTTCTGCCTCCTCTGCTTTCTTGGACCGTGCCCTTTCCGAGTTGGGCCAGCTGCGAAAAGACCTCCAAGGCACCGACTCCCACCTGGTAGCCGGGCGCCTGGAGCTGGTCTCCGGCTGGATCCATTCTGATGCCTCCGTCCGAGCGGCACTGAGGCGGGCCGCGGCAGCTTCTGAGGAGGAGAAGCAGGCCGCCACCCAGGCCGCAGCTTCTTGCGAGGCAGCGTTGAAGGATGCCGCGGTTGCTCGGGACCGCTGCAAGGTGCTGGAGGCTGAGCTGCAGGGCTCGCGCGATGAGCACGCCAAAGAAGTTCGCGACCGCCAGACGAAGGAGGAGGAGATGAAGGCTCGGGAGGACGCCGTCAGGGACCGCGACGCCGAGCTGACGCGGCTATCGGAGTCGCAGGCTGCTGAGTGCAGCCGGCTGGAGACGCTGGAGCAGAAGCTGAGGGTGCAGAGGGCCGAGCTGTACACCAAGGCGAAGGTCTTAGCCGAGGACCGCGTGGCTTTCGCGCACCTTGAGGAGAGATCTCGCAAGGCACTGAAGACGGTCTACGAGAGCGGCTTGGAGAAGCCGCTGGCTGGCGCCGAGGACGGCCCTGCCCAGCTGCTTCCCTTCTTGGTTGAGGCGCTCGTGGAAGTTGTGACTGGCGTCGGCCCCATGGCCGAGGTAGAAGCTCCCGTTTTTTCTTCTACGGCGCTGACGCGCGTCTTCAGCCACGTCTACCTTCGCGACCCTGGCGCCAATCTCGACGAGCTGCTAGAGCCCGTGGACAACGAGCGCTTCGCCGCTGCTGCTGAAGCTGTGAAGGGCCAGGTGGAAGCCTTGCTGGGGAAGTTCCGTGCCTTCGCTTCTGCGCCCACGGCAGGCGGTGCTGCTGATCCTGCGACCCCGAGCGGCGCCACCGTAGGGGTGGAGTCTCTGGTGGGCGACGGCGATGTCCAAGGGTGATCTTCTCACGGCTTCTTTTCTGTTTTAACTCCTGCAATGTGCACCATGCCTCGTGGAGTCGTTTAAACTTGCGTTTGGTATTGTGAAGACAATTATGGTTTGTAATATTTGCTCCGGGATTTGCTTTGAAATCTTGCGGTTTCCTTCCTATTTGCTTTATGTTTTACGTCGGCAGAGCCCGGCCCCGCGCATACCTCAACCGCTGTTAACCCCGACCGGATCACCAGGACGGGACCAAGGAGTGAGGGGCTACGTGACAAGTTAGGCTCCTGAGTCGCGATGCTCAGGAGTCCCCCTTGATGCACAAACAGCAAATAGGGAGGGACATATGAGTAGATCTATCGTTCTACGTCGGCGGAGCCCGGCCCCGCGCATACCTCAACCGTCGTTAGCCCCGGCCAGGATGGGACTAAGGAGTGAGGGGCTATGTGACCAGTTAGGCTCCTGAGTCGCGATGCTCAGGAGTCCCCCTTGACGTCCAAACGATATTCATACCTTGGCTTCGCTCCGGGAGAGGCGCGCGATGACCATGTTCGAGGGACCTGGCTGGATGGCGTGCACCCGGGCGTGACCTGGGCGCAGCCCCCGTGTCCAGCCCCCTCGCGTGACGCTCCCGAGGGGAGGTGTTGCGATGAGGCCAGACACTGAGCTCTGGGCTCCCTGAGGTTGATACGGTCATGGACCGCCCTCAGTTGTTTATAACCAGCGCGGAGCATAGCGCTTCCGTATGTGTACAGGCACAGCCGCTCCTCGGCAGTGTCGTCAGCAAGCGCGGAGCATGGTGCTTCCACTGGTACGTGGGAGGGGGCCCCCCTCCGGGAGGAGCCCCCCCGGGGCGCGTATAGCCCCGCCCTGACACGTGGCTTGCACGGCAGCGCTAGACGTGGTGTATCTGGGCACTCGTGAGCCAGCGCGGGACTCACGAGGCCCTACCTCAAGGCGGGTTGCGCCTGGTCATGGATCTTTGACAGCTATGTGTTCCTGCGAGATGGTTAGATACAAACGCTCTACGTCCTCAGGTCCCGGCCCTCGAGCGACCTCAGCCGCCGCTGGTATGCCAGGTCGCGATGCCGTGGACAAGGCCAGGGGGTGAGGGCTGGAGAGCCAGTAAGAGCTCCAGAGTCGTGATGCTCAGGTGCCCCCTTTTAATGCACAAGCAATTTGCATGAGGGGGTGGAGGCCCGTGGTGGGCGGCAGACGATAATCACAGGCAGGTTAAGCATGAACGACAAATCAGCTTAGATAAATGCAGGAAGGATACATGCCACCAGGTCAGGCCCGAGCGGCTTGGGGATGATGCAGCCCAAGGGGCGCCCCCAGCAAGGTAAACTAAAGACATAAGCAAAACAGGATACGTGCTACAGGGACGGACCCATGCGGCCTGGGAATGATGCAGCCCTGAGGGCGCTCCCAGCTGAAATGAACTCAGAAGATGTCACCTGGTACCATTGTAGAGGGGGTGTTGGAGTAGCTGAAGATCGCGATGAAGGGGCCGATCCTCATGAGCCACTGGAGCCCTGAGCCTCGGGAGGCTCTGGAGGTCCAGGCGGTTCCTCGAGGACCATCTCCATCTCCGCCAGGACCGCGTGATGCCTAGCCTCCTGAGCTGCCAGAATGCTCCGCATATGGCGCTGGTGGGTGGCAGCCGTGTTCGGCAGGCCGAAAAGCATGCGAACGTAGCTGTGCGGCGGACCCTCGCAACGTCCCACGCACGAAGGCCAGATGCGCTCCTGAATTGCGGCTTGGTTGAGCCCTGGGACATCGATGCAGTCGCGCAGCCCACCGTCCTGGCCTGGATGGGGGGCTACGCCAGGCAAACGGTGGTCACCGCATATGACTCTTGCCTCCTGAAGCTCCTGAGCGGCCTTGGTGATGAACTCCTGAGGGTTGGGCTTTCCTCGCCCCGTGCCTTCCTGAGGGAAACATGCTGCGAAGCATGCCTCCAAGTGGTGCCCGAGCGCCTCCCTTGTGATTGTGGCAAAGTCTGAGGCCTTCCAGAAGGGAGCCCCCGAGCCCTGCCCGAGGAGGGCGCCGGGCGCGCCTTTCTATGCGATGGAAGGAGGCGTCCCTTGCACGGGCACGGATCCTAATGCGACACCTCCTGAGATGCCAACCTCCTGAGGCCTTGAGCTGGGCGATGTCTTCTTCTTCTTGGGGACTACCTCAGGAGGGTTCTCGCCCTTTCTGTCTGGGTCCTCAATTGATGCAGCTTGGAAGGCGCGCTCGAGGGAGCACACCGCATCCTTCTCTTCGCAGGGGACTGTGATGATTCCGCCGCTTCCTAGCATCTTGAGGACGTTGTAGCCATGGTGGGTCACCGCCATGAACTTGGCCAGGGCTGGATATCCGAGGATGGCATTGTATGGCAGTCGGATGTGGGCGATGTCGAAGTCGATGAGCTCGGTGTGGTAGTTGTTGCACTGTCTGAAGGTGACAGGGAGGCGGACCTGCCCTATCGGGGTGGTGGAGCCGTCAGTAACTCCTAAGAAAGGCTTGGTAGGCTGAAGTTGATCATATGGCACTTGAAGGTTGTCGAACATCTCAACGGACAGAATGTTGAGCCCTGCGCCGTCGATGAGCGTCCTGGTGACTTGCACGTTGCTGATGACTGGAGAACAAAGCATCGGAAGGACGCCAGCGGTAGCCGCACACTTGAGTTGAGCTACTGAGCTGAAAGTGATGGCGCACTTGGACCACCTGAGCGGGCGCGTGGCCTCAAGCCTGGGGAGGACTGCATTCACCTCACGAGAAAACTGCTTGAAGATGCGCTGAGAGGCTGGGGCCTGAGCTCCGCCCAAGATGCAAGCGATAGCACGTGGCTCCTGGAAGCCCCCAGCCCCCTCGTCCTGGTGGTGGTCGTCGTTCCTTCTTGGCGGTGGTGGCAGAGGAGGAAGGCCTGCGTTGCCCTACGGGCGGTCCTCGCGAGGCTGATCCCTCCAGGCTCCGTCGCGAGGCTGGTCCTGCCAGCGATCCTCACGAGGACGGTCACGCCACTCCTGGCGAGGGCCTCGGTCGTCCCATCGTCCTCCGCCTCGTCCTCCTCCTCGGCCGTAGCCCCGGTCATTGCGCTCGGGGCGTCGACCGAAGCATCCTTCTCGAACGGCCCTGAGCTCCTGGCACTCATTGGTGTTGTGGGTGTGGAGGTTGTGGTAGGCGCAGAACGGTCGGCTGCCCTTGGACAACTCCGGCTGGTCCCTGCCACGCTTCGTGTTGGGCTCTCTGCTGCGAGCACGGCTGCTCCTTTGCGCTTCACGTCCTTGGCCTTGGCTTTCTTTTCTTCTGGGTCAGTAGCTGGAAGCTCGAGGAGGGAGAGGCATCCTTCCTCAGCTCTTGCGCACTTGGTCGCCAGGTTGAACAGCTCCAGGGAGGTGCACAACTCCTCGTGGATGGCAAGCTCCTCCTTCATCTTGACGTCGCGGACGCCATCGGAGAACGCCGAGATGATGGCCTCGTCCGTCACCTTGGGGATCTTGAGGCGGGCGCCGTTGAAGCATTGGATGTATTTCTGCAGGGTCTCTCCAGGCTGCTGCTTGATGCGGCGCAGGTCACTCGCGGCCGGGGGGCGGTCGCGAGTACCCTGGAAGTTGGCGATGAAGCGGCTACGCATCTCGTCCCAGGAGGAGATCGAGCCGGGAGGCAGGTTCAGGAGCCAGGTGCGGGCACCATCCTTGAGCGCCATGGGAAACCAGTTCGCCATGACCTTTTTGTCTCCGCTGGCCGCCTCGATGCCGAGCTTGTAGAGCTGCAGGAACTCCGCGGGGTCGGCAGTACCGTCGTAGCGAGGAGGCAGGTCTGGCTTGAACTTGCCTGGCCAGGTGACGCAGCGCAGCTCGGTGGTGAAGGCACGGCAACCTGTCGTTACCATCGGAGCCCTTTGCTGACGCGGGGCTTGCTCCTGATGGTTCCCGCGCACCGCCACCAGGGGAAGCGCGGGGTCTTGGCGTGCTGGTGCAGGGATGCAGTCTTGTCGTGCTGGTGCAGGAAGCACGGGAGCACCTTCTTGAGGTCAAGGGATTTCTTGGCAGCTTCTTTCTTGCCGCGCGGGTGCTGGATGCAGTGGGTCACGTCCAGGGGCCGCACGCCTGGGAGCCAGGGCACCTTCTTGGGGAGGAGGCGGCGGAGGCGCTCCCTGAGCCGCGTCACCCATGCATGACAGAGGGCGAGGCGGCGAGAGGGACGATGCGGGAGAGCCCCCTGCGGCGCTGGCGAGCTCAGTGATACGAGCGAGCCACTCTTCGTAGAGGTCGTCGACAGGGCGGTAGTACAGGAGCTCACGTGCCAGGAGCAACGCGGCCTGCGCGTCCGTGGGGGCGCGACGAGCGTGAGACGATGAACCAGCTGGGGTCAGCGACGGAGTGGCGGTGCGGCCTTCCTGCCGCACCAAGGGGTGCAGCGAAGATGCTTGCTGCTCGTTGCCCGCCGGACCGGTGGCGGCGTTGGCGGCAGGCAACAAAGAACGACGAGGAGGCCCGCCAACGGGAGCCATCTGGGTGACACGGGCAGCGAGAGCAGCCCGGCGCTCGGCGCGAGCTCGACGAGCGTCTGCCATGGATGCGACGAAGCGATGGGACGCAGATCAGCGGGAAGAAGATTTCGGTGCACCCCTACCTGGCGCGCCAAATGTTGGATATCGGGTTCCGGCAAAACCCTTAAGTTTCGAACTCTGGGGTGCGCACGAAGATCTCTCCCTACCGAAACACACACCCCAGCCTCACCGCGATTCTAAGCTAGATCGATGAACAACACAAGAGACACGAGGTTTATACTGGTTCGGGCCACCGTTGTGGTGTAATACCCTAATCCAGTGTGTGGTGTGGTGGATTGCCTCTTGGGCTTATGATGAACAATACAGAAGAAGAACAACCTCGCGAGGAGAGGTGTTCTTGTGCTTGGTTGTATGTGGGTGAGCTGGGTCCGGGATCCCCTTCTACGGTGGTGGGTAGCCCTATTTATAGAGGCCCTGGTCCTCTTCCCAAATATTGAGCGGGAAGGGATCCAACAACGGCCATTTTGAAAGGGGACAACTAGTACAAGCTATCCTGACTAAAGTTGGTCTTCGACTGCCAAAGGTGCTGGTGATGACGCTGTCTTGGGCTCCACGGTGACCTCCGTCTTGCCGTCCTGCTGGTCTTGGTCTCATTGCACCGATAAGGAAACCTTTTCCTGATACCTCGGTACTCCGTGCCAGCGCTTGCCTCCTTTGCACCAAAGAGGAAACGAGGACACTGCGCGGGCTGGCGCCCGCCTGGTCTCGATCGTCATGGCTTGCGTCACGGGCACCTCGCGAGGTACCCTCTGCCTTGATCTCTCTGCCTCCTCGCGCGCCTTCCTGGTGAGGCCGCCCCTGAGGAGGCCTTGCATCGTCTGCCCCGCGAGGCTTGGCCCCTCGCGAGGGTCTTGAGCTTTGGTTGATGAAGACGGGCCGTACCGGGCCACTGGTTGAGCCACGCTGCAGGCCGCAGGCAGGCAAGTCTGGGGACCCCCGTTCCCAGAACGCTGACACCGAATGAACTGATGCATGTCCACCGCCTGGGCGAGGGTAGGTTGCATTAGTCAAAAGGCATAAGCGAGCTTCACCTTGTCCTGCAAGCTTCTCCTTGTTCCGCGAGTTGACGGGACACACCAAAAAGTAGTGCTAGTCCATACTCCCTCCTTTCTAGTTAATATGGCTTAATATTTTTTGCGGGTAAAGGAGAGAGCTTTATTCATATATAAGCATTCTTAGGACGATCAGCCAAGACACTGGTCACTAGGAAGCGAGGTACCCCACAAAAAAAGAAGTAGGAAGCGAGGTGTTTCATCAAGCCAGCTCTCGGCCACATTCAAAGTGCAGCAAACACGGTTCGCACAAAGATGCGCCGCAAGGTTTGCTGACTTATTTACATGCTGAATAACAAAAAAAGAGGAAATATTACCGAGCGCTCCTATTTGTAATAGGATATGAGCCAGAATTAAGCGAGAATTGTGGCGAGTGTTCCATGCAATCAACTTCCATTATCACATGCGAGAACACTCGAAGAGAACCAAATGTGTTGAAGATTGCTTTATCACATTCTAAAAATATAATAAGAGTGCAGACGTTCCTCCATCCAGTTCCTAGTAGTATAGTACATACCTCTATGGACTATAGTACTAGTACTAGTACTAGTAAACTTTATGCTTGGCTGTTCGCCTCTTTGGGAAGTTGAACAATAATAGTACTAGTATAGTGTATGCTTCTGGCAATCTGACACCGAATTAACTGTTGCACGTCCACCGCCTGAGAGAGGGAGATCTTGCATTAGTCAAAAGTTTCTCCTTGTCCTGCAAGCCACCGCGCGCAAGCTTCTCCCGTCCTGCAAGCTTCTCCTTGTTCGACAAGTTGACGGGACACAGCAAATTAATGCTAGTCCATACTACCTCCTCTCTGGTTAATATGGCTTAATTTCAAACGAGATAAATACACTGTCTGTCACTGTATATTTGTAAAAATACGATCAGTGGACTTCATAATACACTCACTGCGCTCAGTATATACATTTTCCGGTGTTTATACGGTCACTAGCTCACCCTGGCTGAGTATGTGTGTGCATGCACGTGTAGGTTGAGCACTTGAGCGTGACCGTGTGTGTTCTGTCGTGTGCTCGGACATGCATGCATTAGGGCGTCGCGCGCGTTTTTGCGTCCATGTGTATGTGTGACTGTTGCATGCATGCACGAGGTTGTAGTCCCTAACATTCACATGTTCATAAGTCAATGCTTTGTCAAAACGTTGCATGCAAGGTTTAATCATTCGTTGTTCACGCATGCATTCCTGATATTAATACATTGGTAAAGACAATTTTCTTGAGGAAAACGAGCCCATGAATTGAGTACAAAGGGGACCAATAAGCCAGGACGGAGGGAGTACCAGTAGTAAACCGGAAGGAGGGAGTAGGGACTAGTAGTACAGTACTTGTACTATGTAACAACGTGCAGTAACAAAATTCCTCTATGCGCATCCTGTCTACGTGTCATGCAAGAAAATACAGATAAGTACAAGTGAGACTCAGGAACGGTCATACATGTAGGGGGAGTACGTGTAGGGGCCACTAAGGAGCAGTCAAATCACACAGTAAGTTAGTCGGAAGAAGCAACCATTATTTCACTCTAATACACGTACGCAATATAAAATGGTTGATATGGAGAGAAAAACAAAACCACTATATATACACCAGCAGGAGCCTAAGCTACAAGCCTGCTTGCTTGGGTTGCTCTCTTCACAAACATAGAACGACGGTGGCCACACCGCCGGTCACATATCCGGCCTGATCCTGCATCTTGGGGAAGGGAACAATGTTCTGTGTAGACGCGGTCGACATCGGCGAGGGAGAAAACCCACAGTCGGTGCGTCCCAATCGAGGGTCACCGTGGTATGGGCCGATGCCGCGTCCCAACCGCCCTTCTAGGTACAGCCCGACGTCCCAGGTAGTACATCTTCCTTTTGGAGCTGGCTTGGTCCACTGCCGCAGCTCCCCACGTAGCTCCATCTCCATGTCGATCTTTCTCTACTTCTACCGTCTTCTACATACTTGTGATGAGTTTATGTCTCATGAACTAGTGCCAGTACTATTATTCTAATCACACTTCTTCAATATCTTTGCCATAAGGGATGCTCAGCTCGATTTTAGTGGAACTGCACAAAAGCATCATATGATCCGAGGGTGCCAGCCGTCTTTCCTTCGACAGGTTCTACCTAGCTAGGATATTAAATCTTGTTTAGGGTTTAGGGTTTAAGTCGTAGTGACCCCATCAGTAGTTTTTCTTCCGTACACGCTCTCACAACTTTTGTCTTTAGCTGTGAAGTAAATATTGGCTATGATCTGTGAATCATTGAGATGCATCAGCATATGTGTTAGTTTTCCTTTGTATTTGATGGAATGTTGTAACGGGGCAACCTTGGAGTAGGAATGAAAATGGAGTGGAAAGTCTCTGTTTTTCCGGAGAAAAAATGGAAACGGAGAGAAACCAACGTTTCGTTTCGTTGGATTGCGCCATCGAGCAAAACCAATGTTTAAATCACGTCTATCGCGTTCGTGTCTCACCCTCCTCCATGGCTCGACCCCACACGGTCGCTCGGCATGCCACTCACCGCAAACCGAGTATACAATAACTTTCCCGCCTGCTTGTCGATGGATCGCGCCATGGAGTACTAGCACTACTGGAAGAGATTGACGAGTTGGGGAAGGACAGCTAGCTGTAGCACACTAGCATGGACTCCCAAGAACTTTTTACATGCATGTTGTGGCCGGCTATTGCGACCTTTGAACACGGAGCAGTCGTGTGCACCAGGAAGTGGCGCGGGCGATGCTCTCTCGGCCGGCGTGCCACTTCAATGCCGGTGCTAGTGAGAGGTCGCGTCCGCTCTGGCCAGGCATGAATGCGGCACTGACCGTTTCGGGTGGGAAGCAGGCGCGGGTGATGAAGAGGGTTCGGGTTGGTCAGGAGCGTCCGTGGCAACGGTCCGGACACCCGCAAACAAGAGATGCTGTACGTTAATATTGCTGCGTATATAATTAACAACGTAAATAATGTGCCAGTTGGACAAATATGATTGGAGATGGAGATGGAAATGGAATTTTACGTAAACACGGATATGCATGTCTATGTCTATGTGTGTGTGCGCGACGACTCTCGCGACCTGGAAGTGGGGGCGTGTTTTTGATTGAGTTTCCTTTCTTGGTACGTTAAAAAATTATCCGCCAGTTTTCATTTCTTTTTTCCGGGAACGCGCGTATTCTATTTAAAACCACTTCTATGGAGCGATTTTTTACTCCATTATAGCCTGTTGTTTGATAGAGTTTCTCGCGTCTCGCTCTCTCACCCTCTCCATATCAAAACAAGATGACAGTGTCCACTCTATCTCTCTCCTCACCGGTGGTCACAGATCCGGTGGAATCCCGTCCGCTGCGGGAGGTGAGGAGGTGCAGCGTTGACGTTGTCGCCGTCGGCGATGGAGGAATCTGATGCGCACCGTCCTCTCGGAGCCGGCACTGGCACGGAAGAAGGTCCTCCGCGCCCTTGTTCGCTGCCGTCGTGTGGGCAGATCCTGCCCGCCCGCCTAAGCGACATCTCGCCCACCTGAGGTATAACTTCTTGTACTGGTCCACCTCCCCAGGTCGCTGCATGCGGGTTTTCTTCTATGCGACTACTCCCCAGCTCCCCATGTATAGTAGCTAGGGCTCGTCGGCTGGTCCAGCATCACCTACTATTATAGAGAAAATGCCACTCGAAAAGTTGTCCTGATTTATGCCTCGGTGGAGGTATACATGTTGTTTCGACAAAAAGTACATGGTGGTTTTGCGGTCATTGTCCATATGCTCCTATTGCTGCTCCTAATCTAATACTATCACTGGTTAAATGAAGAAATGCCTTTTTTCTCGGGTATCCTGGTTTAGTTCCCATCAAGATAATCATGATGCTTCTGTTTGTTGGTGTACTTTTCATTAATTCTTATTGGCAATTGAGATGTCGTTGTTAATCTTGTAAAACAAAGTAACAACACTATATCCCTTTTTTTATATTTTTGGAAACAGCGATGCGTATCTCCATACCCGGGCATGTCTTCCTCAATTTTAGTGGAGCTGCACAAAATTGGATGGCCATTGTTGTTCCGCCTCACTGTCCTCTGCCACGTGGTTCTTCCTTCCTCGAGCTTGATTACTGAGAAGAAACATACCATAGTGAGGATTTTTCGAACTTCATAGGTGCCTCACCCAAACTTGATGCCAAATGGATGATGCATCACCACGATGACCTATCGATGCTCATGGTTGCGCCTCATGGTTGCATCGGCTGGTGAAGCTGATCGATTTTCAATGAAAAACAAGTTGTCTTCCATCAGTGCTCTTTGCTTGTTACCCACAAAGATGATATCCTTGATCAGTTCACCTTGGTCGCGTTGGAGACGTAGGCGTCTTTCACGTTGGTGCAATTTTATCACACAATTGGCTATGAACCAAATGTTTCCTCGAAGAAGGATCGACGTTGGTACTAAGAGCATAAGTTTTGTATTGATTTCTAAGCCTTCTGACAACTTTGTCTCCAGCTCCCCTGTAATTTTATTTGTCTAGCTATTAACTTTGATTTAAAAAAATGGTGTGGACTAAAAACCTGGATGGACATAGTAGCCCTCCATTTTTATTAACTCCGCATATTAGATTTGACTGAAGTCAAACTTTGTAAAGTTTGACCAAGTTTAGGCCGAACACAACAAACCATAATTATTAGAGAGGGAAAACTGTACATACTCTCAAACCTTTCCGATAATTGAAATTAAAATTCTTTATTTGTACACACTCTCACACGTTTCCGATAATTTGGCGCATGTGTGGTTGTTCACTTAAGGGAGGGTAGTGTTCCGCACATGAAGGACAGGAAGTGCGACCAGGACGCGTGGATCGTTAGTTCATCAGAAGTGCTCCCTCCGTTCCTAAATATTTGTCTTTCAAGAGGTTTGAAATGGACTACCACATACGGATGTATATAGACATATTTTATAGTGTAGATTCACTCATTTTGCTCCGTATGTAGTCATTTGTTGAAATATCTAGAAAGACAGATATTTAGGAACAGAGGGAGTAGTAGTTTTCTTCACTGGTACGTTAAATAAAGAGTTTCGTTTCGTACTTACACAATTTAAAACGATTGTTATGGAGAGAATAAGAAAACCACTCCACTATATATTAGTCGTATACACAAGTACTATATGGACGCAGCTTCATTGACTTAGTGCACCTGCCTTTGGGTTTATGACAGGTGGGCCCAAAATGTGGCTGGCCAACCCGTCATACAGCCAAAAGCAGGTGCAGTTAAGGCACCAGAGCTCAGTCTGTACTACAGTATATATATAAGCTGGAGCCTCAGCGCTTGTTCGCTAGGGTTTGCACTCTCCACACTCTCGCCGCACTACATATATATATATATACACACTGGAGGCTCAACGTTCCTTTGCTAGGGTTTGCTATATTCATAGTCTCTCACCCTCTTCACCAGATCTAAACAAGACTGCATTGGCCTCTTGTCTCTCTCTCTCCCCCCTCACAGCTGGTGAAGGAGGCGTCCGGATCCCGTCGCATCGGGAAGGGGTGGAGGTACAACGTTCACTCTATCGCCTTCGGTGAGGGAGCCAATCCACTGCCGGCTGCGCTGTTCTCTTTCACCAAATGCCTGTGCGGGAGGGCCATCGACCCCTTCTTCCTCGCTGCCGTACGTAGTGTGGGGAGATCCGGCCTCCCACCGCACGCCTTGCCACATCCCGATGACCCTAAGGTATAAGTTTCTTTGAAACCGCCATTGCTCTAGCTACATGCGGATCCTTTTCGATTCTGTAGTCGAATCTAGGTCTTGGTTCAAAGAGGAAAGAAGGGTGCGGTGGGGTGCAGCATGAATCTAGGACGTGGTTCAATGAGGAAAGGAGGGAGGGAAAGTAGAATAGACTGGCTATCCAGCCGCTTTGTTGGTCGAAAAGGAAAAAAGGGGTTAACCCGAAACTAGGGGGTCGGGTAGTTTGTGCTGGACTTGATTTGCTGCCCTCACATAGGAAAAAGGTTCAGAGAGAACAAATATGGGACCAACGCAGATATGCTGCTTGGCTACATATTCTGCATCACCCATTTATACGTGTGGACACACATGGTGCTGGCATGTCCCATGTCCCATGTCCCATACAACTATTTTGCTGTTGTTAATCTAAGAATGCCGCCGGAAAATTGAAGAAATGCCACTGTTAAAAGTAAATTACATTTTTTAACGAATGTTGTTTTAAGAGAATGTCTCTGTTAATATGAATCAATGCAACCGTTTTAGAAATGCTACTATCCTACTTTGTTTTCCAGCAAGATAAGTTAGATGCTTCTTTCTGTCACTGTTTGTTTCATCCTCCTTTATCGGCAAGTAATTGTTTCCTTTTTTTCCTCTGTTAAAACAGGGGTATCTATTCAACTTGTTGCTATTGCGACATTTTGCTTCGCTACGTGAAACACTTATGTTTTAAGAGTGTTTTGTGCAGTTCAACTTGAATGTCACACCTGCGACTTTGCTTAATTTTGGTGGAACTGCACAAAAGGAGATGGAGATTTGTTTCCAGTCTTCGTGGCGAGTTGTTTCAAATCTTGGTCTCATCCACATGATGGTGCAGTGTGCTTTGAGATGTTGTGCTACTTGTTTTGGTACTATTTTGGATAAATGTTGAATTGAAGCTATTGAACTGCTGTATTTTACCATTAAGTGAGCAAAAATTGTTCCAACCCAGACATGACGCTTGTTGCTTTCTTACACAAAAGTAGATGGAAGCACATGGTGTTGTTGTGCCCACTCTCCCCTAGAACTGTTTATGCTTTTTGTTAATCTAATGCTGCTGGTAAAATTAAGCAATGCCACTCGCAGAATTAACCACTGAATCTTAGTTCAAAACTGCAACACTTGTTAGGGATTGGCGGAATTACCATTTTTGTGGCCGCATGTTTCATCCTCCTTTATTGGCCAATAATTGTTTCCTTTTTGCCTCTATTAAAATAGGGATATCTATTCAACTTGTTGCTATAGCGAACTTAAATGTCACACCGGCAACTTTGCTTGATTTCAGTGCAACTGCACAAAATGAGATTGGATTTCCTATTCATGTTGGAAGATTTGTATTTTATCTTGGTCGTCTCATGAAAGGTCAGTACAGGCCTTCATCCACATGATTGTGCAGTGTGCTTTGAGATGTTGTGCTACTTGTATTGGTACTATTTTAAATAAATGTTGAATTGAAGCTATTGTATTGCTGTCTTTTCCCATGAAGTACCGAACAAAAATGGGACCAACCCAGACATGATGCTTGTTGCTTTGTTATAACAAACTCTGCATCACCCCCTTGATAAGTAGATGGAAGCACATATTGTTGTTGCACCCACTCTCCCCTGGAACTGTTTATGCTTTTCGTTACTCTAATGCCGCTGGTAAAATTAAGCAATGCCACTCTCAGAATTAACTACTGAATCTTATTTCAAAACTGCAACACTTGTTAGGGATTGGCGGGATTACCATTTTTGTGGCCGCATGTTTCATCCTCCTTTATTAGCCAGTAATTGATTCCTTTTTTGCCTCTATTAAAACAGGGATATCTATTCAACTTGTTGCTATTGCGACATTTTGCTTCGCTACGCGAAACACTTTTGTTTTAAGAGTGTTTTGTGCAGTTCAACTTGAATGTCACACCGGCGACTTTGCTTAATTTTGATGGAACTGCACAAAAGGAGATCGGATTTTCATATATGTGTTGGGATATGTTTCCAGTCTTCCTCGTGAGCTGTTTCAAATCTTGGTGAAGAAAGGTCAGTATCGACTTTCATCCACATGATGCTGCAGTGTGCTTTGAGATGTTGTGCTACTTGTATTGGTACTGTTTTGGATAAATGTTGAATTGAAGCTATTGAACTGTTGTCTTTTACCATTAAGTGAGCAAAAATTGTTCCAACCCAGACATGATGCTTGTTTCTTTGTTACAACAAAACTCTGCATCACCCCCTTTATAAGTAGATCAAAGCACATGCTGTTGTTGCTCCCACTCTCCCCTGGAACAGTTTATGCTTTTTGTTAATCTAATGCCGCTGGTAAAATTAAGCAATGCCACTCTCAGAATTAATTAGCTACTGAATCTTAGTTCAAAACTGCAACACTTGTTAGGGATTGGCGGGATTACCATTTTTGTGGCAGCATGTATCATCCTCCTTTATTGGCCAGTAATTGATTCCTTTTTTGCCTCTGTTAAAAGAATCAGTCGCATTGTTTTAAGAATGGTACTATCCTGCTTTGTAGTTCTTTCTACATGTTTACCAAGGTATTGTTAAGATAATGTCTCTGTTAAAATGAATCAATCACATTGTTTTAGGAATGGTATTTTTCTACTTTGTCGTTCTTTATACATGTTGAAACAAGGCATTGTTAAGATAATGTCTCAGTCAATATGAATGAATGACACTGATGGAGAATTGCTACTCTCCTGCTTTGTTTCCCATTAAGATAAGGTAGATCAGTAGATGCTTTTCTTCTAGGAGTACAAGTCATCAACTGTTATTTCTCAGTAATTGTTTCCCTTATACCTATTGTTGCTTACAGGGATATCAAAATTAAAGCTCGGTTTTATTACGACTTTGATTTTAGTTGAACTACACAAAAGGAGCCAATGTGTCCAAGGCAAACTGCTGCATTACTAGGTCCAGTTGGTCGTTCCACTTTGCAGAAAGAAGCAGTCACTGTTTGCGCTACATTACAGAAGGAATGACCGAGAAGCTTTACAGAGTATTAGTAGACGCTGGTGACATGACTAGTCTGCAGAGAGCATAGGCAACTCTACAACACAAGGAATGCACTGGGCAAAAAGTGCCCGAACAAGTACTAGAAGCCATGACAGGACTCCACGATCATAGGCATTACATATTTTGAATGGGAAAAGCTTGTCAAAGTTTAATCATTGATGTTCGCAAGAAGATATTAGTTTAATATATTGGAATTGGAAAACCTTGTCAAAATTTGCTCATTGATGTTAGCCAGAAGACATCCATTTGATATTTTTGAGTGGGATGCCCTTTGCTGTGAGTAGCGTCGATCATTTTTTCCTATTCCCATGTTCAGTTTAGAAGTAAATAGTTACTCTGCTGAGATATTCCTGTGTTAAGAGTTTGTTCTGAATATTGTCTATGTAATGCTAGGCCTTGTGTTTGATTGCAAAGTTGAGCTTGGAATGTCGTGGCATGCGACATCACGAGCTGTTCACCGTGCCTCCTGAGAATAATGCTTCGTATTGTTTCACATGTCGATCTAACGCCAGTGATTTGCTTGTTAAGAAGATCATCCTCTTCTGTTGTTTTCGTGCTTAAGAAGTTCATCGTCTTATGTTTCATTCATAGCCTATACGACAAGTCGGGTAGGTTAGACGTGAAACCATATGATCTTCCGACCAAGTCATCATCTTAGGCCGTGATCAGATCGTCGTTTCCAACCAAAACCGCTTGTAAAATTGACGCTTGTAAATAAAAGCAGATGGTCTCTGGCGAAGCGCTTGGTTGGTCGATTTCGACTAGTAAAATATACACTGGTCTCTCAAATTACACGCGTAACCCGCTGGTTTTACTTACAGACCTCGGGCCCTTGGTTTCATTACGCCTGTATTTTACGCGTTGTTTCCGATGACGAGTAAATTACACCTGTATCTTAATACAGGTGTGAAATAAACCAGAGCTCCCAAGCGCGGCCTTACCGTTTCATGCCGTCTCAGTCTCTCGAAGGTGCTCATAGGTGTCCGATGATCCTGGCTTCCTGAATGAGCAGCGGGTGCTGAATCTGACCATCCGTAGGGCCCGCGAGGCCCTATCCGTCGTCCTTCGAGTTGTTGCGCTCGCCGTGGCACCGAGCATTGTTAACATGGTCAACGAACATCAGGATTCAGGAGATGACTTTATTTTGACTGGATGACAGTAGGGACCCACTAGGGTCATAGCCGTACGTACGCAAGTGCCTCCTTATTATGTACAACTATATTTTTTTGCTTCCTCCTCGTTTCCTAACATCACGGTCCCACACCATTGTCAACCTATGTAGTCAATACAAACGAGAGAATTGCACAAGGTGCGGCCGACAGCTGGGACCAAGCAGCTCGAGCAGTATTTGTGTTTTTGAGGCGTGAGCACTGCAGAGTTTTTCTTGAGCGATGTTTTCGTTGTTGTTTAGAGGAGAGCAGGGCATTAACTAGGCGGGCTGTGGCCCGTCTAGCCCAGGCCAGATATCCAGACCAGATATTAATTTTTTTCAAGATGAAAATGGCTAGCCCAGCTATACTTTTTTTGAGGAATACCCAGGCAAGGTCAACTTGTTATTCTCTGCCCCGCTGGGCTGCAAATCTTTCCTAGGAGGGATGCATTCGGCTTAACAGGAAAATGGGCTTTAAAAAATAATAAATGGGATGTAATTATAACTGGGCAGTAACTATAAAAAATGCACCAAACACGATATTTGTTTATAAAATATTATTTATGGATTTTGAAAATCTTAATTTTTAATTGTTGCGCGCAATGTTTCGTTGGATTTCTATGTAGTACAAATTTATATTTAATCTGACTAGAAATTTCGGGATAAAAATATTTCGGATCCCATCAAAATGTGGGAAATTTTATTGAATTCTGTCTTGAACGGTTGGTTGAAATTATTAATCGTTGTCCTAGCTAGAAAATGGGCTGTACTTTTAACAAACTGTAAATGGGTTGTAGTAAATTCCATTAGAATTCAAAAATGGGCTGTACATTCTTACAAATCACAAATGGGCTATAAGTTCTCTGCCACACACTTGTGGGCCTACTAAGTTGACGCGTCCCCTAAAAAAAGAAGTTGACGCGTATGCAAGGCTTTTTCAACTTATAGTCAACACACGGTTCTAGCAGCAGTGGCCATTGGATGTCTATCCAACGGATGTCGTGCTTCTTCTTCAATCTCGGATATTCTAGCTTCGGCCGCCCAAAAAATGATTCCTCCCCCTGACATCTGGGGCGCACCGTTTCGGAGGCTGACCTGTGGGCCTACTAAGTTGACGCGTACCAAGGGCTTTGTCAACTTAGTCAATATAAATGATTCTACACTACAAAAAAAATACACTTCCGTGATGATACGTGTTTGTCACAGTAGGTCACGTTTTTTGTCATGCATGTACATCCATGACAAATTTATGATAGAATCAAGATAGTAATACCCGTGCTGTCGTAGAAGTGTTCCATGACATTACCAAAATTATCATCACGGAAGTGTCCACTTCCATGACGATAAATCGCGCGTCACAGAAGTGCTTTCGTCAAGGGTGACCGACACATGGCATCCACCGTAATGGAACGCCGTTAAGGTATCGGGTCGGGTTTTGGATCCGATAACCCGTTAACAGCCGCGACCAATGGGGATTTTCCACGTGTAAAATCATCATTGGCTGGAGGAAACACGTGTCGGCTCATCGTTGGGACAGATGTCATCCACTCATTGGACAGAAGGCGCCTATAATACGTCGACACGTGGCACGGCCCATCACGTTTAAATGGGCCGGCCCAACTAAAGGCCCACAAGATTTTGCGGACCATAATGGGCCGGCCCAGCTAAAGGCCCATGAGATTTTGCGGACCATAATGGGCTGGCCCAGCTAAAGGCCCACAAGATTTCACGGGCCATAATGGGCCGGCCCAGGTAAAGGCCCACAAGATTTTTGTGTGCCATAATGGGCCGGCCCAGGTAAAGGCCCACAAAATTCTTGCGGATCATAATGGGCCGGCCCAGCTAAAGGCCCACGAGATTTTGCCGACACTAATGGGCCGGCCCAGCTGTAGGCCCACAAGATTTTGAGGACCCTAGTAGGCCGGCCCATTAACTGGCTGCCATGTTTTGGGCCAAATGCTGGCCCATATTTGATCCGGTCCTTTAATGGCCTGCCATGTTCCGGGCCTAATAATGGCCCATATGAGATCCGGCCCGTTAAAAGCCTCCCACGTTCTGGGCCAAATCACGGCCCAGATCAGGTCCGGCCCTTTAAGAGGCTTCGGCCTCAATTATGGCCCATATCAGATTGGGCCCGTTAACTGGACGCTATGCTTTTGGGCCCACTTGCTAAAGGCCCATTTAGTAATTCGGCCTGATATTAGGTTCGGCCTGTTAAGGGCCCGTTAACATTTTGGCCCTATATTAATTTCGGCCTGTTAAAAGCCCGTCATATAGTTGAGCCTAACTACGACCCGGTTTGCATCCGGCCTGCTCGCAGTCGATTTCTGATTGGGCCAAACAAGGACCGAGACAATTTTGGCCTGTTAAAAGCCCGTGATTTGATTCACACAATCATGGGCCGGGGTCCATTTCGGGCTGCTGCCGGCCCATGAGCTGTTCGGCACGTTTCAGGCCCAACCTACTTCTCAGCCTCCTAAAAGATCATTGAGTTTTCTTGCGAAAAGAGGGCGGGGGTTACTCGGCCTATTAAAGGCCCGAATCTACTAGTGGGCCAGTTTGACGGGGCCCATGATGCGGATCATACATCGTGATTGCATGACGGCCTGATTATGTACCATAATTTTACGGTTTGGTCGGTTTACTGCGAAGACAGGATATATATACAGTAAAATAACTGCAGCATCGTGAATAAGAAAAAACCTACACTATACAATAAAGAAATTACGGCATATTACATCCACAGGGCATCAAAGTTCGCCACTATGATAATAAAGCACAAGCAGACAGCAGATTACATACACTGGGCATCAAAGATCGCCACTAGTGCAAATAAACACGCCGACAAAATAATATACAAAACCGACAGCACTTCAATAGAGTTCAAGAAAGGTTAGCCCTGCTGGCGAGCTGCAGCGCAAGCACCTGAGCAAGATGATGAGACTGCGCTTGTTCAACACTTATATCTTCCTCACTCTGAAAGATAAACAAGCAGACAGATGACAGGTTTTGCACATAAAAGTATCAGTGCTGACAATTCATCACATTTCTTACTGACGAATAAAGTGACACAGTTTAAAATTGCATTAACACAATATGGTATTGTTCAGGTCAAGACATGGCAGGAAATGACATTGTGAAGGAGTTGGCAGCTTCACGACACCACTGGATTACAGATCAAGAACTCATAAGTATCAATGGTTAGTGTGCTGTCAATTTATCCCATTTCAGATTGGCAAATAAAGAGACGGTTTAAATAATAGTAGAATGATATGACATTGTTCATAGTTAAGACATTGCAGAATATGACATTGTGCTGTAGTGGGTAGGTTCACCACACCACTGGATTACGGATGAAGAACAGAAGCATACATGCAGTGCAAAAGAAGATCACTTGCTCTGTATAGTTTAATTTACATGGTATGAAGAAGGAACTTGGTTGTACAACTGAAAACTTAAATTGAGAAGGACAAACTTTTGTTTATGAACTACATAATAAACTTTAAACATGCAATTTGATGCAAACACCAAAAATAAACAGCTGTTGCAGTCATGCCTAACCAAATATACACAACAAAGTTTGAAGGCTTGAGAAGGACAAACTTACATTACTGGTGAAGACAGGCTCTATAAAGCCCTTGTCCATGCTGATGGGGGGGGCAATTCAAGAAGTTTACCACAGAATCTTCTTCATAAGCATTGCCTTTATTCTACATTTTGTTAAGAGTAAATATAGATGTGATAATATACGAAAAATGGAGAATATTTAAGATAAGATGAAGAGTGATGCTACATAACCAAGTAGCTATAAATGTATGTGCAGCGATACAGGCAAAAGGCACAGCCAAGAGCAATGCACAGCTAAACTTCTTCAGTACCAACCTTATGGTAAGAGTAAATATAGATCTGATGTGTAGAAAATGGAGGGCAAAGGAAAATAAGCTGCAGAGTGATGGTACATGAACAACTACCTGTCAATATAAGTACACTGATAAAGGACAGCATGTACTTACAAGAACAATGCAGAGCTAAAAAATTCATTGGCATTGGATATATTCTACACTAATGTAACCATTCATACAGATCAGATAATTTGGAGCGAACAATTGATAAGCAAGCTATCATGCATACTGCTGTCACATAATGAACCAGGTATGTATGCAAGTACAGTGATACAGGACAACAGGTACTAACAAGAGCAAAGCAGCGGGCAGCATATTTGCGATATCCTGTCGTTCTTTTCAAACCGGAATTCTTCTTCGAGCAGATTTCCTGCAAAAAAGATCCGTAAGGCACATGCGGAAAAGTAGAAGTTCAAATTGTCATGTGATTTCATAGACAGTACCTCATCCTGGGAACGAGACCAGTGCATAACAAGGTTTTTCCATTCAATGTCTTCTAAATTTAGCACAGGAGACTTCACCGGAAATTCGTTTATAGACTTGCCATCAAAGTGTGATTTCCTCAGGTAACACCGATACTGCTGCAATGCTTCCTTGAAAAGCACAAGCAAGCTTTGCTCGTCATGACTATCCAGATTGACCCTCGCCTAGTTACAACAATGTAATGTAAATCATTGATGTGTTCGATCAGCAGAAAACAGGAAAATAATAACCATGAATAATAGCACTTACACGTAAGTTGGACAGGAAGATGTGAAAATGGTGTTTGTCTTCACTATAATCTTCCCATGATGGGAATATATGCACGTAGTCCCTAACAACATTGAAAGCATTGTCTTTTAAACTGGGAATAAATGGAATGGGGTTCCAATCTGCAGGAATTGGCCGTCTCTGCAGTTGGGATAGGTCTTCGGCCGGTGGACTTGCTGTACTTTTTGCTGGAGTGGGATTTTTCTGTGGTACAGCTGGTGCTATGGCAAATGAAATCGGTATACCTTTTGCTGGAGTGCAGGTCCTGTGTGGTGGGGCTAGTGGTGTGGCCAGTGAAGTATGGGTACAGTCTGCTGGAGTCGGTCCTACGTTTTGTGTCACTGGTTGTACAACCAATATAAGTGGGGCGCTGTCTGATTTCTCCGGCACCACCACGTTTTTCAAGGACTTTGCTGGTGCTCCTTCAGGTTCGGCAATCACCCTCTTCCTTTTTGATGTCTGATGCACAAGAACAACATTTGAGTGGAAAAACATGGTATGATGACAGATGGAATATGTATTGATAATGGATGGGCATGGCATCTCGAGTTATATGATGAGTAAACTAAGCAGATGGCGGTGCAACAAAGTAGAAGAAATGCAAGACAACATATGCAAGATACGCGCAATCAATAAAACCTTGCCAAATTAGAACAGGCACCTTGATGGGTGAACAGGACAGGCCATCTGCCTTTGACTCCTCGAGGTTAGAATAGTCATTAGGATGATATTCTGAACAAGAATCAACAGGTGGGGAGCGTATGAGTTTCATTGCTTCCAGAATGGCACTCAATGCCTTGGTGCCAATTTTGTAAGTCATTGCAGTGTTCCACAATATTCTTCTGATGCGCGAATTCTGATATTCACTGTAATTGCGTATAATATCTGAGAACCATGAAAACATAAATAGTTGTGAGATTATCTTTGTAATGCAGATGATATTCTAATATAGGGGCGCCCCTGTAAACACTTGTGTGCTATCACTGGATTCTGATGAGAGAGCTCATGTGTGCTGTAATATGGTGCGTGCATTTATATAATCTGGCACAAGTACACAAAAAATAGGCTCCAGAAGTAAGGATAGCTGGCAGATGATAGGTCCATAATATACTGTATAGAGAGTTTATTGCCAAACCATGATAACAAGAGCACACAACAACTAGGCAGATCATAGTGTACATAACAGGGGTACACCATAACCACGATATATAAATCGGGAAAGTGGAACTGGCTTGAAAATACGGTGTTGTATTGCCACTAGTAATTGAAAGCCTATCGATCACGTACAGGCCAGCTCTATCAGCTGTTGACTGCAGATGTCCCTGCGCCCCTTCCTGACAAGGAACATACTGTACGTACTAAATATAGAATAAACAAAGAGGAACATGTTAAAGAACATAAGAGGAAGCATATTCTTGAGGTTCCACTTCATTGCATACAATGTTGGTTGCCCACTCATGATGAATCACAGCGCCCAAAGAAATGCAACTCCATGCTGTCTCTCTATATGTGGCAATTTTGAACAAGAGTCATTAGGATCATATTCTGAACAAGAATCAACAGTGGGGAGCGTATGAGTTTCATTGCATCCAGAATGGCACTCAATGCCTTGGTGCCAATTTTGTAAGTCATTGCAGTGTTTAGCTTCAAGAGTGGACTGCTACTAGTGCGACACAAAGCAGCTACACAGATCATAGTGTAGATATAACAGAGAAAACCGTAAGCATCAGAGTAAAATCAGCAAAGTGGAACTTGCTGGAATATATGTGCTAGTATTGCCGGTACGGCTAGAAAGGCTTCGGATACCAGCTCTCTTCAAGTGAAGGTGCGGTACTGTTAATATCAGTGTTACTCTCAAAGGCGACACAGCTCCCCGCATTTCCTTGCTATTCTTATAGGATTCAAGTGGGCAGGTGACTACAAATCCTATTCCTATGTTTACAAGATCCTACGAATCAAAGAGGCTCAAAGTGTCCATCACAACCGACCGTATAGACCTCTACACTGCAAATGTCCCTGCTCATCTTCAGTACAAGGAACATACTGTACTACTATCATACTCCCTCCGTTCCAAAATATAAGTCTTGGTAGAGATTTCCACTATGGATCACATACAGATGTATCCAGATACATTTTAGAGTGTAGATTCACTCATTTTGCTCCATATGTAGTCCATGGTGGAATCTATACAAAGACTTGTATTTAGGAACGGAGAGAGTACATATTAAAGAAGAACGGAAGAGGAACATGGTAAAGAAGAGCAAGCAGATTTTGGATAATAAAATGTTGGTTGCGCAGTGCCCACACATGATGAACCAGAGCGCATTAAGAATGCAACTCCCAGCTGTCTCTCGACCATTTCAGGCGGTTGGATGAAGATCCTACGTCTCCTAACCCATCTTCTTCCTCGTCTCTGATTCTTCCCATACAGAACACCGCACGGGCTGCCGGCCGGACCACCGGCCCCCGCCGCCTGTGTTCCTCCGCCACCCCCACCCCCACCCCCGCCCCAACCCCCACCCGCGTCGAGTTTTCTTTGTTCGGCGAGGCCCCACAACCACCCGAGCCCCTTCGTTCGCACCGGCGAACTCCGGCGAGCTCTGAAAAATCGACTGACCCAATTTTGAAATTTAGTCTACTGTGATTTAACTAGTGTGGAATATAAAAGGGGAAAACCATAAGCATCGGGAGTATAGTGTTGAGCGTGCCATGGCGGATCTGAAGGTGCAAACCGGACAAAGGCAACTTCGCAACCAAGACAAGAAATCAGAGTAAAGTAGTGGCGATCTATTTTCTTGCTGCGATAAATAAGTTGAGCAGATACGAAAGAGTACCGCCTCTGGTGCGGAGCCGTGTACGCATCTGCTGAGAATTTGACGTTGCTGCAGTAGCGATGGCTGTCGGCGGCGTGGAAGTAGATCTAGGAGGGTAGACGGTGGCGGCGGGGTGCGGTGGACGAGACGGTCGTAGGAGCGGCGCCGGCAAGGTGGACGACGGCGTGGATGAAGCGAGAGGACGGGATGCAAGGATCCCGGTCCGAAGCCATGGATGAGAGAGGTCGATCTCTTGTAATGGACGGCGGCTTCGGGGTATCAGCTCCGGCATGGTGGAGGAGGACGGCGGTGGATGGGGTGGCGGACGGAGGAGGGTGGGGTGGAGAGGGTGTTTTGGCGCCCACGGAGTACGAATGGGGAAAAGGGTGGTAGAGAGGAAGGGGGAACCATGTATTCAGGGCGCGCTTGTCTCAAATGCGAGGAAATTTACAAACTTAGACCCCATTTCAAATTTCTAATACATCACAGCAATATTAGTCGGTTGGGGATAGGACGGTAATCTCGCATACACCGAATATTTGCCGACGAGAGTTTGTTTTTGGCGCCCACCGTGTATGAATATGAATCGGGGAGGGAGTCGATTTCGGCCGAGGACACACTGTGTTTTGGCGCCCACCGTGTATGAATCCGGGTGATAGGCGGTTACGTCACATTTGGGTGAAATTACAAACCTACCCCTATCGAAACCTATAGAAATCCAGCAGATAGGCTTTGCGTGGCAGGGATAGGCAGTAGTAATTTCCATCTCACAGATTTTGGTTTCGGGCGGTTACTGTGACTTTCCCCGCTTCCTTCAAATTTTGCAGAGTGCACGTTTACCGTGCCAACTCAATTCGAATCCCGTTTGTATTCTATTTTTTTTCCGGGTGGGATCCATTTTCAATTGGAATTACATTCTATATACATCATTTTTTTATATATACTTTCAAAAGCACAACACCATTTATACATATATATGGTTTACAAATGGCATGATCTCAGATTCATAAGGTTGTATCCATCAATTTGGATTTTCAAATATTTGGAACCACTTTATGTTGAAATCCAATGTATGCATTCCTCGCTAACTGTCTCCAATTAATGTGTGTTTCATGCGGTTTTTTTAATTGCATATAAACCATGCATTGTTTGTAATCCCGTTTAGACATTAATTGCATATAAACCATGCATTGTTTGTAATTAAAGAATCTATGGATAACCAATATTGATAAACTATATAACATTACACGTGTGCCCAAATTCAAATGAATATGCATGTTTGATACACCAATTTGCGTTATGATATTATCGATGTCGTGATCTCTAGTTTAAATATTTGAATCCCCTTTAATCGAGATATTTGTCTCATATAGCTATCACTCATGCTTATATAGGACTATCTCTCTGGACCTATACGCGTTCATCGTCCCTCAGGTATCTCTCGTGCTACCTGTATGTCGACAATGATCTTTTATCTTCGTAACACACTGATGGTACTCTCTCCCTCGACCTTCATCACTCTATCTCTATCTAAGTATATCTCGCTCCCTGCTATGTGTCTCTAACTACGATTCTCCATGTGGAATCTCTTTCTCTCACGCAAACACAAAACTTTGTCTCCAGGGGTCTCATTTCTCTATTCCCATGTGTGCCACTCGCACACCCCTCATACAGAGATGTCTTTCGCTCCTTAGATATGAGAACCTACGACTCTTCCTCTTAAATATCTCTTTCTCACACACAAACACAAACTCTGCCTCCCAGGGTCTCATATTTCTCCATTGTTCTCTTGTATGTCGCTCACACACACTCTCTCTCCCTAGGGATATCTTGCGTTCCCTCATATGTCTCTCTAGCTATCACTCTCGTTGTGAAATATCTTTCTCTCTCGCAGACACAAAACTCCGTCTCTCGGGATCTCATTTCTCTCTGATATCTGTTTGTATGTGACTCACATGCACCCTCTCTCTATCTCTCTCACACCCACACACACAACTCAGCCTTCTGATCCACTCGACTCCTATCTCTAACGCACACTAGCTAGCATCTTTATCTTTCTATTTATCTGTTTCTCCATCAACCTTCTTTCTCGCCCTCACTCTTGATTCCTATCACGCACACTACATATGTTTCTCTCTACATGTAGTCAAGTGCCCTCTCACACACATATAACTTCACCCTCTGAACCACCCGCGGTCATCTCCAACACCCAAACTAGCGGATGTCCCCTAGCTAGCATCTCCATCTCTGTATCTATCTGTAGTTTCTCCGTCAACATTTCTTTCTCACACGGAGTCTTGCTTCCTATCACCCACACTATATATGTCTCTCCATACATATGCATTTATAGGTTGATCTCTTTTGCACAATCGTTGTGCCTCACTCCCTCTGCTCACCATAGATGCATGCTCCAGCCCACGTCACTATCTCTTAAAGACAAAAACACATGCTCAATTGTTGGGCCTTCTTCCCTGCATTCTCACATGCATGCATATTGTCATACTGATCCGTCTCTCCCATGTCATTGATCTTATGACTTATGTCTTCTTTCTTTTATCTCGATCATGCGCGCGTGCACACACACATCCCACGTATACATGTATACCTCTCACACATGCATGTTCAAGGTCTCTATGTCTCCATACGTAGTTAATTACCCTCAATCCTAACGCCACATCGAATCGTTCTCCTTTTTTGTGCACATAACTTCCGCCTGGATGGGTAAAACACACACTCACACTTAACAATCTCCTTCTAGCTACCCCCCTCCTATCACTCTTCCCCTATATCCCCGAAACCAATAAGACCATCCCTTTGTTTAATTCCCGCCTACATGCACCATCGATATATAGTAGTGTTCCTCGGTGTCTCTCTAACAAACATGTTCTCTCGATGTCGACTCCTCTCACGCGCACACACCTTCTCTTCCCTCTCTACGGGCATTTTCTCTCTCGCACCCCATCGTTGGTGGCCTCTTCCATACACATCACCTCTCAATGATGAAGCCATGCACACTTAAATTACATCCGCCACAGAGGACCGCACGACACACACACACACACACACACGCACGCACCCCCCCACACACACTAAGACTCCATCTCTCTCTCTCTCACACAGACACACAGACACACACAAACACACACACACACACACATGCACGCACGCACGCACGCACCCCCCACACACACTAAGACTCCATCTCTCTCTCTCTCACACACACACACACAAACTAAGACTCCATCTCTCTCTCTCTCTCTCTCTCACACACACACCCCACACACACACACACTAAGACTCCATCTCACACACACATGCTCTAGGCGGAGCATTTGTTCCTACCACCCTTCATCCAACCTTACCCGTATGATAAACAATCACCTTTATTTACTTGCATAACATGGACAAATTCCACTTTACTTTAGTAGTCTGCAAACTTATCATCTGTACCCTTATAAGAAAACGAGTTGGCGATGATGGTGTGCCAGCCATCTTGTAATACAGACCGTATGATCTATATCTGACGGATAGAAAGCAAACTATGATAATTTTACAAAAGATACCCGCACCTCTCTCCACATCATTATCTCCCACAACCTCATTGCTCAGCAATTAAAAAAGGAATAAGTCTCTGGAACAATCTAGCATGCATGGTGGCCGCTGCCGCCTGCCGGCGCCGTCCATCCCCATGCCTCCGCCCATTCCGACCACCAGTCACCACCACGCTCCACTCCTCCTCGCCTTATCTCTCATCTTTCATTTTTTCGATGACATTCTCGAGATACCAGTTTTCCGATAAAATTCTCGAGATATCATTAGTTTTCACACATGGGATTACTCCTGCATGGGTCAATCACAACAGGTGTTTTGTAAAAAAAATGCATATTGATGTTCCGTGCAATGCACGAGAATCTTGCTTGTAATTATATAACACAAATCACGAGCAGGAAGTGACATTTTTTGACACAACCACGTTAACATGGCCACGTAAATCACTAGCTAAAGTATATACCATTATACTTATATCCCGATGCAAAAGGTTGAGTACATGTCTGAAGAGTAGAGTCACACACACGCACTCTGTCTCTCAGAAACTCTCTCACACACACCAGTTACGTGACGCCCACTTAAGCAGACACGTATGTTACAATTTCTGCACCCGCGTGTACACGTGATGCTGCACATTTATTTAAGCCGGAAGGCGAACCCAAATAGTAGCTGCATTCATTCCCCTCCCGCCGCCTCTTCTCTGGTCGCCGTCGCCCGGTAGCCATGGCCCGGCCGAAGGTAACAACATACGCCATACTCCCGCCGGAGCGGCGCTTTAATATGGAAATTTTAGTGGTCATGCATGCATCTTTTTGTGCTAGCACTCCTATATAAGGGTTGACCGGTCGCTTCCCGCGGACGTGCGCGGGCGGTGGAAGAGGAAGGAGAAGGCAAGCGGGCTGTGGAGTAACGTTTTTACCACAATTTCTTAGGAAACTGAGTGCAATAATTGAGTAGTTTTGCAAACTACCAGTACTACACCTGAAACGGTTCAAAACCTATACTCCCTTGCCAGCGCGCGCTTCCCGCGTGAAACGGTCAGCGTCACCCTGGAGCGTCAGTGCCACATTAATGCCCGGTCAGAGTGGAGGCGACCTCTCACTGGCGCCGGCTTTGAAGTGGCGCAACGGCCGAGAGAGCGCCGCTTCCCGGTGCACGCGACTGCTCCGCGTCGAGACTGGCCATAGGCCCTGTTTGGATCCATGGGTTAGAGTTAGTTTGAGCTAGTTGGGGCTCAAGTAGCCCTAATGTATCCAAGCATGAGGGTTTACATTGGAGCAAGTTGCACCGAACCCACCAAAAAAAAAACTATCCCACCCAAGAGGTGCTAACTGGAGATAGTTCTCATTGGGACCACTGAAAAATCACTTTTCTCTCTCCATCAAGTGCATTTATTGTCAATCTAACCAAACACCTCTTTGGCTATAGTTAGTTCAGGGTTAGTCTAACCTCTAGCTAAGTTAGAGTATCAAACAGGAGCAGTATAGGACATGCAAGTTACTCAAAGCAACAGTCAAATTCGTACGTGAAAGGATTTTTTCTTTTTGAAAACGGAACGTGAAAGGAATTTTTTAGAATGCTCTTGGCATGTCGCTAACATGTGATTAGTTAAGCGACCTCAATAGACGGCAAAAACGCTAGCCCTCCGCACTTTGATAGAGACGAGGAGGGAGAAGCGATACAGGCTGCTGGATTACTAGAGATAGGTGTCGCACGGAAGCAAAGAAATATGGTGATAGCGTGGGTTAGCCATGTACTAGTATGATGTAACTACACTGGGCTGCCGTATTTCGTACTCTTCCAGTCCACTGTGGAGATGATTGGTTGATTTTATATCGCTGAATAATATTAAATATTATGAGTGCAGACGCTCCACCACGAGGTTCCTTGCTCCTTCTCGGTCGTCGGGAATCTATGTTCTTCCACTCTATTTTTTTACGTGAGCTTTGTTCATCCTTTTGCCAACACGCGAGACATCTAGCATCAAGGTGCAGGTGTTATGCAAGGATCGTTCCATCTATATGAAGAACACGTGGGACTGGAACTACGAGATGGACATGTACCCAGGAGTGGACGTACGAACCTGAGTAACGTAGCGCAGTAAGTGAAGTAGAAAGGCACAAATGGTATGAACGTGCGTGGTGTGTTTGGTTGCGTGGCTCATTGCCATTCGCCCGCTATATTAACTTGAGCCCCAGCTCCCAGCCATAGCCAAAGACCCACACTTATTCTCCTCCGGTCCCTTCCTTCTGTCGGCACCACTCCAACCATGGCCTCTTGGCGCTCCGAAGCTCTCTTGGACGTACTGTCGCAGGAGCAGACGAGGGACATCGGCGGCTCTGCTCTGGGCGTGCTCCAAAGCTCTCTTCGATGTACTGTCGCAGGAGCAAACGAAGGAGATCGCCGGCACCCCCCCGGCCGCCCTCCGCCGCCAAGACCACGAAGCCGGCGCGCGTGCGCGGGCGCAGCCGGCATCGAGGAAAAGTAGTACACGGTAGGTCGCCGCCGCTCTGGTACCAGGAAGGCCACCTCTACTCCACTCAGTCGACGCCAAGCTTGGTGGGGTAAACATCGGCGGCCGATTAGCCGCTTGCCGTCGACGTGGAGGCGGAAATCTTCAGAATCTTGTGCTCCGGAGGAGGAGGTTATCGAGGCGGATGAGGAGGAGGCAAAGGCAATGGCCGGCTTTCTCGGGTTCATGGCCGGACATGGTGGTCGTGCGCCGGCGATCGTTTAGATTAGGTTTACCGTAGGTTTTAGTACGGTTTGTGCGAAATATGTAATGAATTTCGTCCAGTTTGTAGGAAAAGTTTTCAAAATGTAATGAATTTCATTCAGTTAATTTGAAATTTGCTTTGTTTGCACGAATTTCATCCGGTTAGTTCATATAGTTGTCGAAAGGTATGCGGGCAGCATCAGATGGCATCCATCAGTGTCCTCGGACAGATGCCGGTGTAAATTTGTGGGCCAGCGCTGGAGATGCCCTAACTATCATGCTATAATCGCTAACAGTCCTCCATTATTTGGCAGGGAACAGTTATCCCTCGATCAAAATCAGATCCGCGGTGTTTCACACTCCTCCCGCGTAGGAGTGTAAACTCTTGCTTACATAAAAATGGAGCAAGTGGACGACACTGTAGCACGTCATATCACTCGAACTAGCCCGCCTAACGAGCGGGAAAGCACCGCCCTCGTCATTTTGTTCTGGATTTCTATCGATCGATCGCGCGAAAATGTTACACTTCGCAAGTTCTAAAGGAAAAGGCGGCACACTTACGACTCGTATGCGTCGCACCCCCGACAGCCCGGCTCGCACGCCGCTCACCAGACGGGACACGCGTTGTCTTGCAATTTCACCGACATGTGGGACCGTAATTGAATAAACCGTCGATAGTCGAAATCTAATCGCTTGGCGGGCGTCGCCTGAGAAGAGAGAAACAGGGGAGGGAGAAGAGATCGCCCGCCCGCCGCGCACGGACTCCAAGAAATATATGGTGATAATGTGAGGTGGGCCATGCTGGAGTCCGGACCGCTTCCGGAGCCCGCTCTCACCGCCCTGGCTCCTCAAGACGCCAGCTGCCCGCCGCATGCATGCATAGCAAGTAGTACTCCTTATGTGTAGGAGAGAGAGGCATTGACAAAGTCAAGGAGTGGGCTCTGCAAGAGCCCGTCTCTACACGTGCTCCTAGGTATAAAAATAATAATTCTAAAAAAGGCATAAAAACAATTGTGTATAAAAAAAGAAAGGTAAAAAACATTTGAGAGGAAATAGATAGAGAGAAAGTGAGAAAAAGTTGTAACCTGGGCATTACATGAGGAAGGAGGGAGTGGTGCACATGCCAAGTTCACTGGGCTGCCGTGTTTCACACTCCTCCGTCGTAACAGTGGAGACAATAGCTTTCATCAAAAATAAACAATTAATACTCGTTGCTCGTCCTCTATATCGGAAAGAATGCTTTCATTCGCCGACATGTGGGACGTCGACCATCCTGGTCCACCTGCCATGCACAAAATTATCCCGGTCTACCCCGGTCGTATCGCAGGCCCAACCTTTCCCACTGTAAGTTGTTCGGACGAAGGAACCATCATGACTTCGTTGAATTCCGCTTCTTCAAGAAAACTTACTGTACCCGCAATACTGCTACCACACGCGAAGACTGGACAACACTGTACCACGTCATATCACTAAAACCCACTAGGCCAAACTAGCCCGCCTAGGTCATCTATTTTGGAACGGAGGGAGTACATCTCTGCACTGCTATGATTTTGTGTTGCACGTTCTCTGTACTTTTGCTACGATTTCCTACCCTATGAACCAAATGAGGCCTGAATGTATCCCTGTCGACTATTGTCTGATCGATTGCTAAGCCTACAATTTTAGGAGCTAGGGCTATTGGTCGATCGACGAGGGATAAGTATAAGCATACCACGAGCTCATCAGCCCCAATGTTTCTCTTCGGTGAGTGTTTTGCAAGTACTATAGCTCACACAGTAGCTAGCCTACTAACACCAAGAATCATCAAACAAGCCCTGCTGATATGATAAACAGTTCAAACTTACATCTAAGCATGCCATATATTACATCAAAAGCTGGTGAGGATACATCTGTTTCCATAACTCGGAGAGGGTTCGCATGATTCACTATCAAACAAAAGTAGCAAGTACCTTCCACACAAGACAGTGCACTAGCCCTAAGATGGTTTGATAACACGCATCGTTCAGGTAATTAAACACAGGGCAATGCAAACTACCCTGAAGGATTAGCGCGACCAACTATTTCTTGTCATCGATCTCTCGGGCAATGACCACAGCACAGACAGCGGCATGGGAATTGATTTCTAGGGCGATGTCCACATGACTGACCCCGACATCGGAATCGAACTCTGGGGCGATGTCCACAGGATGGACAGCGGCATCGGAATCGATCTCTGGGGCGATGCCAACAGGACGGGCCGCGACATCGGAATCATCAAGGACGTCCACTGGCACCTGCACAACCCTAACATATTAGCAAGCACATTGCAAATAATCAAAAACAACAACTATGGTAATAAGCCATTATTTTTTACCTTGTGCAGCTCACCGGGGGATCTCATCCCTCCAGGGGCCATCTCCTCGTCCTCGATGGGGGCCATCACCTTGCCAGGGGAATACTGCTTCTCAACGGCGACTATCTCCTCAAACTCGGCCTTGAGCCTCGCATAGGTGGCCATCAGAGTTCCTGGGGTAGGCACGGTGGGGCCCTTGCTGTTCTTCCAACTTTCTTTGAGGAGTTCGTCCGCCAACGTCGTCAACTCTTTGGCTAGTGCTTGTTTCTTGGAGTTCTTCGTCTCCATGGGTTGGCCCGCCAACATGGTCAACTCGATGGTCGGTGCTCGCTTCCTGAAGATCGCTGTCTCCAGTGGGTTGTCCGCCGGCAACTCTTTGCCTAGTGCTCCAGGATCCATCAATGAACTGACAAAAAAAGCAATCGAAAGGAAACCACAATCGCAATGAAAACGGGAAAAGAATAGGATGTGAGAATCGGTTGGTGCTTCGCAAAAAGAAGATTCTTAGAATGAAAATATAGCAGCATAACTGATTCGCCCACCTTTCCTGCGTCGGTACAGAAGAAAAATGGCAGAAGTGAGTAGCCTGGAGTGAGGTTTTCTTAAAGAAAGGGAAGAAAGGGCTTGAACGAGTGTTCCAGTGAAATGATGGTTGCTTCGTCCAGTCCAACTTGGTGGCCACCTTACCACTGCTGGTAAAGGTGTGGGTTTTGTGATATGACGAGTCATGACGGCCACACCGGGGTGACAGGTGAGTCTCGACTGTAGCACCTCGCTGTGATTTGGTGGATGGCACGCGGGCCCGGATGCTTTGAAATGTCCCGCATGTAGATAGAGCGGCTAGTCATATAGGAGTGCTCAATATTGTGCACCGCGACCAAGGCGGAGAGGAAAACGAGAGAACTACGTAATTAATGCATGAGTTTAATTAGGGTAGTTTTGTAAAGTATGAGATACATTCCTCCAATCGCAAAATGCCTTGGTTCATGAGATTTGAGATTTGAGCCCTATAAACCGGAAGGGAGGGAGTACTGCACTCGGTGTAGTCTAGTCACTTGTTGAAATCTCTAGAAAGGCAAATACTCCTTTCCGGTTTACAGGGCTATACTACTCCCTCCGTCTAGGTGTGTAAGTCATCTGACGAAAACCAAATAGTCCCAAAACACTTAGGGCGGTGCATTAACTTCTACCTTGTTTCTTGTTTCTTAACATATCAACCAATAAGAGATGAGAGGTGTGCATGCTTTTAATGACTTGCAATGGCTAGTTCATTGCAAGCAATGCTATTAATTAGCAAATAAACATTGGTGACCCCAGGAGGAAATGGTGCTAAGCGCGTGGACCTATGCAGAATGAGTATCAACCAATGGATGATGTGTTGAAATATGGGATGGGCCTAGAGCCCATATGACAATTTTTGATTTAATCTCTAAGGGCCCATGTAGGTGGCATGACGAGGTGGTGGGAAGTTTTGTCCCACCCCGGAAGTGGAAGGAGAGTTGGAGTGGTTTATAAGGGATTCTCTCCCTCATGCTATTGGAGCTTGAGAAGAGATGAGGCCCTCACGCACTCCTCCTCCTCCGCTCGCCTCGCCACGCCACGCCTCGTCACGACGCGCCGCGGGTTGCGGGATTGAGCCGAGCCGAGCTCACTCCTACGCGCTTCTTTTTCCCGGTCAGGAACGGAGAGTCTTTGACAGGTAGGGCCACGATCTGAGACGTCAGATCATGGGCTACCGACCAACTTGGACGTGGGTTCAGCCCACGTCTCTCCACACGCGGCCGCACATATATATGTGGGCCGCTGCCAACCCTAGCAGCTACGAAATAGAACGCATCTCCGCCTCCGCCTCCACATCCACGTCGTTCCTCTGCCGCCGCCGCCGCCGGCAACTCCATCCCGTTCACCGCGTACACGGTTGACGGGAGAGCAGGCCTCCGAAACCCCGCCTCTTCGGTGGGCAGCGACTACGCGATTGCTCGCTTCTGTTCATCTACGTCCGCATCACCTTCGCCATCACCATGTCGACCGACGCCGACCGTGCCGCCGCTGAGAAGGCCGAGGCCAACAAGAAGGCCGTCGAGGATGCCGCGGCTGCTGCCACCGTCACCGCCGCCACGTGGCCGATTGGAGGGTATACATCGCTTATCCCTCTCGTGTTTCTTTCTGTTATAGCAGTACTAGCGATATGCGTAGATGTTTCTACTATGTGCGTAGTACATGCTCTGTTAGATTGTAATCAGTGTGTTATCAATGCTGTCCATGTCTTGCTCATGATTTATTCATGGATTAATTTAATCGAAAAACTGCCTATTTATTCATCATGATGGAGTTTAATTGTTAAACAATAGCAATTTTGTCTCATGCAAGAGCCTGGCTAGTATATGCGTGCTCAAAGGCACCGCACCACGCGAGCGTTTGCAACTGCCACGTTCGGGTTGCGCTTGGCTCTTCGCCTCTTCGAGAAGACGAACAATGATGTTACTGAAGGAAATATGCCCTAGAGGCAATAATAAAGTTATTATTTATTTCCTTATATCATGATAAATGTTTATTATTCATGCTAGAATTGTATTAACCGGAAACATAATACATGTGTGAATACATAGACAAACAGAGTGTCACTAGTATGCCTCTACTTGACTAGCTCGTTAATCAAAGATGGTTATGTTTCCTAGCGATAGACATGAGTTGTCATTTGATTAATGGGATCACCTCATTAGGATAATGACGTGATTGACTTGACCCATTCCATTAGCTTAGCACCCGATCGTTTAGTATGTTGCTATTGCTTTCTTCTTGACTTATACATGTTCCTATGACTATGAGATTATGCAACTCCCGTTTACCGGAGGAACACTTTGTGTGCTACCAAACGTCACAACGTAAATGGGTGATTATAAAGGTGCTCTACAGGTGTCTCCAAAGGTACTTGTTGGGTTGGCGTATTTCGAGATTAGGATTTGTCACTCCGATTGTCGGAGAGGTATCTCTGGGCCCACTCGGAAATGCACATCACTATAAGCCTTGCAAGCATTGTGACTAATGAGTTAGTTGCGGGATGATGTGTTACGGAACGAGTAAAGAGACTTGCCGGTAACGAGATTGAACTAGGTATCGAGATACCGACGATCAAATCTCGGGCAAGTAACATACCGGTGACAAAGGGAACAACGTATGTTGTTATGCGGTCTGACCGATAAAGATCTTCGTAGAATATGTGGGAGCCAATATGGGCATCCAGGTCCCGCTATTGGTTATTGACCGGAGAGGTGTCTCGGTCATGTCTACATAGTTCTCGAGCCTGTAGGGTCCGCACGCTTAACGTTACGATGACAGTTTTATTGAGTTTTGATGTACCGAAGGAGTTCGGAGTCCCGGATGAGATCGGGGATATGACGAGGAGTCTCGAAATGGTCGAGACGTAAAAATCGATATATTGGACGACTATATTCGGACTTCGGAAAGGTTCCAAGTGATTCGGGTATTTTTCGGAGTACCGGCGAGTTACGGGAATACGTATTGGGCCTTATTGGGCCATACGGGAAAGAAGAAAAAGGGCCTCAAGGGTGGCCGCACCCCTCCCCTTGGTCTGGTCCGAATTGGACTAGGGAAGGGGGGCGCCCCCTTCCTTCCTTCTCTTTTTCCCTTCCTCTTTTCCTATTCCATATGGGAGGTGGAATCCTACTAGGACTAGGGAGTCCTAGTAGGACTCCACACTTGGTGCGCCCCCTCCTAGGGCCGGCCTCCTCCTCCCTTACTCATTTATATACGGGGGCATGGGGGCACCCCAGAGACACAACAATTGATCCTTGAGATCTCTTAGCCGTGTGCGGTGCCCCCCTCCACCATATTACACCTCGATAATACCGTTGAGGAGCTTAGGCGAAGCCCTGCGTCGGTGGAACATCATCATCGTCACCACGCCGTCGTGCTGACGAAACTCTCCCTCAACACTCGGCTGGATCAGAGTTCGAGGGACGTCATCGAGCTGAACGTGTGTAGAACTCGGAGGTGCCGTACGTTCGGTACTTGATCGGTCGGATCGTGAAGACGTACGACTACATCAACCGCGTTGTGATAACGCTTCCGCTGTCGGTCTACGAGGGTACGTGGACAACACTCTCTCCTCTCGTTGCTATGCATCACCATGATCTTGCGTGTGCGTCGGAAATTTTTTGAAATTACTACGTTCCCCAACAGTGGCATCCGAGCCTGGTTTTATGCGTTGATGCTATGCACGAGTAGAACACAAGTGAGTTGTGGGCGATATAAGTCATACTGCTTACCAGCATTTCATACTTTGGTTCAGCGGTATTGTGAGATGAAGCGGCCCGGACCGACATTACGCATACGCTTACACGAGACTGGTTTCACCGTTGCGAGCACTCGTTGCTTAAAGGTGACTGGCGGGTGTCTGTCTCCCTCACTTTAGTTGCACCGAGTGTGGCTACGCCCGGTCCTTGCGAAGGTTAAAACATCACCAACTTGACAAACTATCGTTGTGGTTTTGATGCGTAGGTAAGAACGGTTCTTGCTAAGCCCATAGCAGCCACGTAAAACTTGCAACAACAAAGTAGAGGACGTCTAACTTGTTTTTGCAGGGCATGTTGTGATGTGATATGGTCAAGACATGATGTGATATAATTTGTTGTATGAGATGATCATGTTTTGTAACCGAGTTATCGGCAACTGGCAGGAGCCATATGGTTGTCGTTTTATTGTATGCAATGCAATCGCCATGTAATGCTTTACTTTATCACTAAGCGGTAGTGATAGTCGTAGAAGCATAAGATTGACGAGACGACAACGATGCTACGATGGAGATCAAGGTGTCGCGCCGGTGACGATGGTGATCATGATGATGCTTCGGAGATGGAGATCACGAACACGGTGCTTCGGAGATGGAGAACACAAGCACAAGATGATGATGGCCATATCATATCACTTATATTGATTGCGTGTGATGTTAATCCTTTATGCATCTTATCTTGTTTTGTTTGACGGTAGCATTATAAGATGATCCTTTACTAAATTATCAAAGTATAAGTGTTCTCCCTGAGTATGCACCGTTGCGAAAGTTCTTCATGCTGAGACACCACGTGATGATCGGGTGTGATAGGCTCTACGTTCAAATACAACGGGTGCAAAACAGTTGCACACGCGGAATACTCAGGTTAAACTTGACGAGCCTAGCATATAAAAGATATGGCCTCGGAACACGGAGACCGAAAGGTCGAGTGTGAATCATATAGTAGATATGATCAACATATTGATGTTCACCGTTGAAACTACTCCATCTCACGTGATGATCGGACATGGTTTAGTTGATATGGATCACGTGATCACTTAGAGGATTAGAGGGATGTCTATCTAAGTGGGAGTTCTTAAGTAATTTGATTAATTGAACTTAAATTTATCATGAACTTAGTCCTGATAGTATTTTGCAAATTATGTTGTAGATCAATAGCTCGCGTTGTTACTTCCCTATGTTTATTTTGATATGTTCCTAGAGAAAAATTATGTTGAAAGATATTAGTAGCAATGATGTGGATTGGATCCATGATCTGAGGATTATCCTCATTGCTGCACAGAAGAATTATGTCCTTGATGCATCGCTAGGTGACAGACCTATTGCAGGAGCAGATGCAGACGTTATGAACGTTTGGCTAGCTCAATATGATGACTACTTGATAGTTTAGTGCACCATGCTTAACGGCTTAGAATCGGGACTTCAAAGACGTTTTGAACGTCTTGGACCATATAAGATGTTCCAGGAGTTGAAGTTAATATTTCAAGAAAATACCCGAGTTGAGAGATATGAAGTCTCCAACAAGTTCTATAGCTAAAAGATGGAGGAGAATCGCTCAACTAGTGAGCATGTGCTCAGATTGTCTGGGTACTACAATCGCTTGAATCAAGTGGGAGTTAATCTTCCAGATAAAATAGTGATTGACAGAATTCTCTAGTCACCATCACAAAGTTAGTAGAACTTCGTGATGAACTATAGTATGGAAGGGATGACGAAAATAATTCCCGAGCTCTTCGTGATGCTGAAATCGACGAAGGTAGAAATCAAGAAAACATCAAGTGTTGATGGTTGACGAGACCACTTCAAGTGTTGATGGTTGACGAGACCACTAGTTTCAAGAAAAGGGCAAAGGGAAGAAGGGGAACTTCAAAAAGAACGGCAAGCAAGTTGCTACTCAAGTGAAGAAGCCCAAGTCTGTACCTAAGCCTGAGACTAAGTGCTTCTACTGCAAAGGGACTGGTCACTGGAAGCGGAACTGCCCCAAGTATTTGGTGGATAAGAAGGATGGCAAAGTGAACAAAGGTATATTGGATATACATGTTATTGATGTGTACTTACTAGTGTTTATAGCAACCCCTCGGTATTTGATACTGGTTCAGTTGCTAAGAGTAGTAACTCGAAACGGGAGTTGCAGAATAAACAGAGACTAGTAAAAGGTGAGGTGACGATGTGTGTTGGAAATAGTTCCAAGATTGATATGATCATCATCGCACACTCCCTATACTTTCAGGATTAGTGTTGAAACTAAATAAATGTTATTTGGTGTTTGCGTTGAGCATGAATATGATTTGATCATGTTTATTGCAATACGGTTATTCATTTAAGTTAGAGAACACTTATTGTTCTGTTTACATGAATAAAAACCTTTTATGGTCATACACACCAACAAAATGGTTTGTTGGATCTCGATCGTAGTGATACACATATTCATAATATTAAAGCCAAAAGATGCAAAGTTAATAATGATAGTGCAACTTATTTGTGGCACTGCTGTTTAGGTCATATTGGTGTAAAGCGCATGAAGAAACTCCATACTGATGGGATATTGGAATCAATTGATTATGAATCACTTGATGCTTGCGAACCATGCCTCATGGGCAAGATGACTAAAACGCCATTCTCCGGAACTATGGAGAGAGCAACAGATTTGTTGGAAGTCATACATACAGATGTATATGGTCCAATGAATATTGAGGCTCGTGGCGGATATTGTTATTTTCTCGCCTTCACAGATGATTTGAGCAGATATGGGTATATCTACTTGATGAAACATAAGTCCGAAACATTTGAAAAGTTCAAAGAATTTCAGAGTGAAGTGGAAAATCATCGTGACAAGAAAATAAAGTTTCTATGATCTGATCGTAGAGAAGAGTATTTGAGTTATGAGTTTGGCCTTCAGTTAAAACAATGTGAAATAGTTTCACTACTCACGCCACCTGGAACACCACGGTGTAATGGTGTGTCCGAACGTCGTAATCGTACTTTATTAGATATGGTGCGATATATGATGTCTCTTACCGATCTACCACTATCGTTTTGGGGTTATGCATTAGAGACAGCTGCATTCACGTTAAATAGGGTACCATCAAAATCCCTTGAGACGACGCATTATGAACTGTGGTTTGGCAAGAAACCAAAGTTGTCGTTTCTTAAAGTTTGGGGCTGCGATGCTTATGTGAAGAAACTGCAACCTGATAAGCTCGAACCCAAATCGGAGAAATGTGTCTTCATAGGATACCCAAAGGAGACTGTTGGGTATACCTTCTATCACAGATCCGAAGGCAAAACTTTTGTTGCTAAATTCAGAAACTTTCTAGAGAAGGAGTTTTCTCTCGAAAGAAGTGAGTGGGAGGAAAGTAGAACTTGATGAGGTAACTATACCTACTCCCTTATTGGAAAGTAGTTCATCACAGAAACCAGTTTCTGTGACTCCTACACCAATTAGTGAGGAAGTTAATGATGATGATCATGTAACTTCAGATCAAGTTACTACCAAACCTCGTAGGTAAACCAGAGTAAGATCCGCACCAGAGTGGTACGATAATCCTATTCTGGGGGTTATGTTACTAGACCATGACGAACCTACGAACTATGCAGAAGCGATGGTGAGCCCAGATTCTGCAAAATGGCTTGAGGCCATGAAATCTGAGATGAGATCCATGTATGAGAACAAAGTGTGGACTTTGTTTGACTTGCCCGATGAGCGGCAAGCCATAGAAAATAAATGGATCTTCAAGAGGAAGACGGACGCTGATAGTAGTGTTACTATCTACAAAGCTAGACTTGTCGGAAAAAGGTTTTTGACAAAGTTCAAGGTGTTGACTACGATGAGATTTTCTCACTTGCAGCGATGCTTAAGTCTGTCCGAACCATGTTAGCAATTGTCGCATTTTATGAAATCTGGCAAATGGATAAACAAAACTGCATTCCTTAATGAATTTATTAAAGAAGAGTTGTATATAATGCAACCAGAAGGTTTTGTCAATCCTAAAGGTGCTAACAAAATATGCAAGCTCCAGCGATCCATCTATGGACTGGTGCAAGCATCTCGGAGTAGGAATATACGCTTTGATAAGTTGATCAAAGGATATAGTTTTATACAGACTTGCGGTGAAGCCTGTATTTACAAGAAAGTGAGTGGGAGCACTACAACATTTCTGATAAGTATATGTAAGTGACATATTGTTGATCGGAAATAATGTATAATTATTCTGCAAGGCATAAAGGAGTTTTTCAAAGAAAGACCTCGGTGAAGCTGCTTACATATTGAGCATCAAGATCTATAGAGATAGATCAAGACGCTTGATAAGTTTTTTCAATGAGTACATACCTTAACAAGATTTTGAAGTGGTTCAAAATGGAACAGTCAAAGAAAGAGTTCCTTGCCTGTGTTACAAGGTGTGAAATTGAGTAAGACTCAAAACCCAACCACGGTAGAAGATAGAAAAAGAATGAAAGTCATTCCCTATGCCTCGGCCATAGGTTCTATAAAGTATGCCATGCTGTGTACCAGATCTATTGTATACCCTACACTGATTTTGGCAAGGGAGTACAATAGTGATCTAGGAGTAGATCATTGGACAACGGTCAAAATTATCCTTACTGGAATAAGGATATGTTTCTCGATTATGGAAGTGACAAAAAGGCTCGTCGTAAAAGGTTACGTCGATGCAAGTTTTGACACTAATCTAGATGACTCTAAGTCTCGGTCTAGATACATATTGAAAGTGGGAGCAATTAGCTAGAGTAGCTCCATGTAGAGCATTGTAGACATAGAAATTTGCAAAATACATACGGATCTGAATGTGACAGACCCGTTGATTAAAATTATCTCACAAGGAAAACATGATCACACCTTAGTACTCTTTGGGTGTTAATCACATAGCGGTGTGAACTAGATTACTGACTCTAGTAAACCCTTTGGGTGATGATCACATGACGATGTGAACTATGGGTGTTAATCACATGGTGATGTGAACTATTCATGTTAAATCACATGGCGATGTGAACTAGATTATTGACTCTAGTGCAAGTGGGAGACTGAAGGAAATATGCCCTAGAGGAAATAATAAAGTTATTATTTATTTCCTTATATCATGATAAATGTTTATTATTCATGCTAGAATTGTATTAACCGGAAACATAATACATGTGTGAATACATAGACAAACAGAGTGTCACTAGTATGCCTCTACTTGACTAGCTCGTTAATCAAAGATGGTTATGTTTCCTAGCCATAGACATGAGTTGTCATTTGATTAACGGGATCACCTCATTAGGAGAATGACGTGATTGACTTGACCCATTCCATTAGCTTAGCACCCGATCGTTTAGTATGTTGCTATTGCTTTCTTCATTACTTATACATGTTCCTATGACTATGAGATTATGCAACTCCCGTTTACCGGAGGAACACTTTGTGTGCTACCAAACGTCACAACGTAAATGGGTGATTATAAAGGTGCTCTACAGGTGTCTCCAAAGGTACTTGTTGGGTTGGCGTATTTCGAGATTAGGATTTGTCACTCCGATTGTCGGAGAGGTATCTCTAGGCCCACTCGGTAATGCACATCACTATAAGCCTTGCAAGCATTGTGACTAATGAGTTAGTTGCGGGATGATGTGTTACGGAACGAGTAAAGAGACTTGCCGGTAACGAGATTGAACTAGGTATCGAGATACCGACGATCAAATCTTGGGCAAGTAACATACCGGTGACAAAGGGAACAACGTATGTTGTTATGCGGTCTGCCCAAAGATCTTCGTAGAATATGTGGGAGCCAATATGGGCATCCAGGTCCCGCTATTGGTTATTGACCGGAGAGGTGTCTCGGTCATGTCTACATAGTTCTCGAACCCGTAGGGTCCGCACGCTTAACGTTACGATGACAGTTTTATTGAGTTTTGATGTACCGAAGGAGTTCGGAGTCCCGGATGAGATCGGGGATATGACGAGGAGTCTCGAAATGGTCGAGACGTAAAGATAGATATATTGGACGACTATATTCAGACATCGAAAAGGTTCTGAGTGATTCGGGTATTTTTCGGAGTACCGGAGAGTTACGGGAATACGTATTGGGCCTTATTGGCCCATACGGGAAAGAAGAAAAAGGGCCTCAAGGGTGGCCGCACCCCTCCCCTTGGTCTGGTCCGAATTGGACTAGGGAAGGGGGGCGCCCCCTTCCTTCCTTCTCTTTTTCCCTTCCTCTTTTCCTATTCCATATGGGAGGTGGAATCCTACTAGGACTAGGGAGTCACTGTAGGACTCCACACTTGGTGCGCCCCCTCCTAGGGCTGGCCTCCTCCTCCCTTGCTCCTTTATATACGGGGGCATTGGGGCACCCCAGAGGCACAACAAATCATCCTTGAGATCTCTTAGCCATGTGCGATGCCCCCCTCCACCATATTACACCTCGATAATACCGTTGAGGAGCTGAGGCGAAGCCCTGCGTCGGTGGAACATCATCATCGTCACCACGCCGTCGTGCTGATGAAACTCTCCCTCAACACTCAGCTGGATCGGAGTTCGAGGGACGTCATCGAGCTGAACATGTGTAGAACTCGGAGGTGCCGTACGTTCGGTACTTGATCGGTCGGATCGTGAAGACGTACGACTACATCAACCGCGTTTTGATAACACTTCCGCTGTCGGTCTACGAGGGTACGTGGACAACACTCTCTCCTCTCGTTGCTATGCATCACCATGATCTTGCGTGTGCGTAGGAATTTTTTTGAAATTACTACGTTCCCCTACAGTTACTCCTACTTCTACAGTATCGAATCCACTGCTGCATGTCCGTCCACCTCGTGCGGGAGGGATAGCGTGTAGCGAAAGCTTCTACTTACTACTCCTGCCTTTGCGTCTATGATAGGTGGGCCCAACAGGTGGTTGGCCCTCCTGTCATGCAACCAAAGGCAGGTGCAGTTAAGGCACCGGAGCTCAGTCCGCGAGGGAGAGGGCGTTGTAGTAATCAAATTTCTCGGTCTTGTACGAGTTGACACGACACATCAAAGCACTGCACTCGATATAAGTCTTTTTACACATTTCAAATGGACTACTTCGTATGTAGACATATTCTGCTTCGGATGTAGTCACTTGTTGCAATCTCTAAAAAGACTTATATTTGGAAACGGAGGGAGTGCAACGCATGCAGGCATGCCGTGACTTTCCTTTTGATACTTGCATGTGTTGATTTGATGCACCTTGCCAAATGTTGACTATAAATTTAACTAACCAGATTTTCATGCATGTCACAAAAAATTACGGGGCTGTTTGGATTGTGACTATGTTTGTCTTATGTTGCCACATTATTTTTCCCACACTTGCCACACTTGCCTAACCTGAGTTGCTCAAATTGTTAGACACACTTTGGCTTGCCTAAGGGAATCTTGCCACAATTTTTGTGTCTCTGACATGTGGGGTTCACTGCTAATAAAAAAATTCTTGTCTTAGGTGTGGCTAATAAAAAAGACTTATATTTAGGAATGGAGGGAGTAGAAAATATAAATAATAATGCATGTTGGGGCAACCCACGTTTCCGCTAATTTTAGCCGTGGGCTTGTTCACAATTTTTACGAGGGGGTGGTTGTTCATTTAATGGAGGGACTTGTAGTACCAGACTTGAACGATACAAAGTGTGACCTGGCACACCGTAACACCACTACATATATATAGGTCGGAGCCTCCGTGATTGCTTGCTAGGGTTGCTCTATTCACACACTCTCATCCTCTCCAGATCTAAACAAGATAGGGGTAGTAACACTGTTTTTCTCCCTTCAAAAAACACTCGCTTTCTATCCTCACCGCTGGTTACAGATCCGGACGTATCCCCCTCCGCCGGTGAAGGGGAGGAGGGGCAGCATTTAGGCCGTCGTCGACAGCGAGGGAGGAGACCCACTGCCAGCCTCACCGTTATCTCTAGCCGAGCGCTGGCGCGGGAGGTCCTCCGATCCCTTCGTCGTTGCCTGTGGGCGGATCCGGCCTCCCACCACCCACCTATCCACATCTCGACGACCTTCAGGTATATCTTCGTTCGAAACCGCCTTAGCTCTACTTCCCCAGCTCGCTATGTCGCTGCATGTGCATCATTTTATACCTCTCAGCCTCTCTCGATCGGATGGTCCAATGTCACCTATTTTTTTTCTTCTATTGTTAGAGGTAAAGCTACTTCATGGAGTCGAATCTTGTACTCCCTCCGTCCGAAAATACTTGTCATCGAAATGGATGTATCTAGACTTATTTTAGTTCTAGACACATCCATTTTGATGACAATTAATTCCGGACGGAGGGAGTACTTGGTTGAAACAAGAAATAAAGTGGGGGTGGGGGAATTTAGTATGTACATCGGACTTGGTACAAACAGGAAGGAAAGGGGGTGAAAGTAGTACAGACTGGTCATCCAACCGGTCTCTTGGTTGAAAAGGGAAATATAGGGGTAACGCTGTACACAGTGGTATGACCAGGACTAGATTTGCTATCCACACATAGGAGAAGGTGGCTAGAGTGAACAAAAATGGGACCAACCCAGATATGTTTCTTGGATGTTTGTTTCTCGGGGCAACAAACTATGAATCAAGGAAGTGCCTCCTTATTACACAAAAAAATGGGACCCACCAGCTATATCTTCACACGCAAGGAAGTGCCTCCTTATTACGCACAAAAAAATGAATACTCCCCCTGTTAGGTGGGACCCAGTATAGTGGCAGGCTGACTTGTGGGCCTACTAAGTTGATGGAGACGCAGGGCTTTGTCAACTTAGTCAATATGCACGATTCTACCTCCAGTGACCGTACGATGTCCATCCAACGGCCGTAATGCTTCTTCAACCTCTGGTCTTCTTGCTCCAGCCGCCCAAACCAGCGCCGGTCATGCCTCGTGCTCCTGCCTCCCGTGGCCGGCTGCGATGCGGCGGAGGCCTCACCGCCCCATACTACTCCCACCGCTGGCCAGGCCATCCCTCCACTCACCCACACCCCCTGTTATTCTGCGGCGACGGCAGCCTCACACCACAGCGAACCAGTGAACCCTCGTACTCCTCTACGCGTGGGCATCCACTGCCGCGTCTTCCCCGGCTCCGCGTCGTCCCCTTCCTAGGCCTCGCCGTCGTCCACCGCCCTGGTGCTCTCGGCGCGGCATGGTCAACGTGGTCAAGGAACAGCTTCCATCGGACGTGGACTGTCCGTGGAGAGGCTGACAGCTGGGTCCATGGCCGCAGCAAGGAAGTGCCTCCTTATTACGCGCAAAATAATTATTCCTCCACCTGACAGCGGGGACCCACCGGACGGGCCACCGTATTTCGCGAAAAAACGTTTCCCCCTGACTGCTGGAACCCACCAGCTACATCTTCGCACGCATGGAAGTGCGCCCGAAAAAAAAACGATTCACCCCCCTGACTGCTGGGACCCACCAGCTACATCTTCGCAGGCAAGGAAGTGCCTGACAGTCGGGACCCACCTGGTCGAAGCGAACGTAGCATTGTCATTCTGGTCGCGAACGTGTACGTACATACTGGTCGTTGTAGAGGCGCGCACGTGTCATAGTAGAGGCGCGCACGTAGCATGTACACGTACGTACAACGGCGAGGGTGCAAGAAAGAAAATACGACCACGTACGTACATACGGGCGGGGTCTCGAATGCCTACTCGCGCATACGTACGGCCAGGGCTCGTGTACATGGCTGGGTCGGAACGGAGAAACAACGTCGTCGTTGTGTTCACGGGGAGCCAACCGGCTGGGTCGGAACGGAATGCGTGGTCGTGTTCATCGGGAGGGCTTGGACGGAACAAGCGATGGAAACGAGGCCTGGCATACCGCACAGCGGAGGAAACGGCCTTGTGTTCGACCGTCAATGTTCGAAACGGGATCCTGTTAATCGGGAGGGGTCTGGCGTACCGCAAAACGGAGGAAACAGACCTCCTATGGTCGAAACGGGGGTCCTGTTGATCGGGAGGGGTGTGGCGTATCGCAAAACGGAGGAAACAGACTTCCTATGGTCGAAACTGGGGTCCTGTTGATCGGGAGGAGTGTGGCGTACCGCAAAACGGACGAGACGAACTTGTGGTGGAGTGCTACGGTCGAAATGGGGGTCCTGTTCATCGGGAGGGGTGTGGCGTACCGCAAAACGGGACTCCACGGGATACTGTTCATCTCCACCGTCGACCTCCTCCAGCCTCCACGGGCTACCGTCGACCTCCTCCAGCCTCCACGGGCTCCTGTTCATCCAGCCTCCACCGCGCGCTACTCCACCGGCTACTGTTCAACCACCCCTCCACCATCTACTGTTCATCCAGCCCTCCACACCACGGGGTCCTGTTCATCCAGAGGCAATGCCACCACTCACTGTTCATCCAAACCCCCCCGCAACACTCACTGTTCATCCAATCGATCGGCTTCAGTTAGCAGCAGTAGCAAAGGAATCGCTCGATCGGGTTCAGTTAACAGCCATCGATCAATCGCTCGGGTTCAGTAACGCGTAGCCTGCAGTGCAATCGCTCGGGTTCAGTTAGAGCCCAACGCCTCGCTCGGGTTTAGTTAGAGCCAACGCCTCGCACACACGCGCGTACGTGTACGAGAGAAACGCGCATCGCTCGGCCCCCGACCTCCCACCGTAACCGGGAACTCCCCGAAATTTTCCTCGCCCTCGCTTATACCATGGTTTTTCCGTCATGGACGGCCCAAAGAATGTCATGCAGCTGCGTCTCCGGCCCGCCCAGGACGAAAAGCCCATTTTCTATCATGATTTTTTGTCATAGAAGTAGGAGCCCACCACATCTATGATGATACCGGGTTTTGTCACAATTATCGTGACAGAAGTGTCATATGTATGACAGAAAAAAATTCGTTCGGCCCAAAATGTCATGGATGTGTCTTTTTTTTGTAGTGCTAGCTGCCGTGACCGAACGATGTCCATCCAACGACCATTGTGCTTCTTCAACCTCTGGTCTTCTTGCTCCAGCCGCGCAAAGCAGTGCCGGTCGTGCCGCCTTCTCCTGCCTCTCGTGGCCGGCTGTGCTGCCGCGGAGGCCTCACCGCCCCCTACTACTCCCACCGCTGGCCAGGCCATCCCTCCACTCACCCACACCCCCTGTTATTTTGCGGTGACGGCAGCCTCACACCGAAGCCGAACCAGTGAACCCTCATACTCCTCTCCGCATGGGCATCCACTGCCGTGTCTTCCCCGGCTCCGTGTCGCCTTCCTAGGCCTTGCTGTCATCCACCGCCCTGGTGCTCTCGGCGTGGCGTGGTGAACGTGGTCAAGGAACGACTTTCATCGGACGTGGACTGTATGTGGAGAGGCTGAAAGCTGGGTCCACGGCGGCACACAAGGAAATGCCTCCTTATTACGCGCAAAATAATGATTCCTCCAGCTGACATCTGGGACCCACCGGAAGGGCCTCTGTATTTCGCGAAAAAAACGTCCCTCCCGCTGACAGGTCGAACCCACCAGCTATATCTTCGCACGCATGGAAGTGCCTCCTTATTAGGCACAAAAAATGAATACTCCCCGTGCTAGCTGGGACCCATCATAGTGGGAGGCTGACCTGTGGGCCTACTAAGTTGACGCGTACCAAGGGCTTTGTAACCTTAGTCAATATAAACGATTCTAGTTACAGTGACCGTACGATGTCCATCCTATGGCCGTAGTCCTTCTTCAACCTCTGGTCTTCTTGCTCCAGCCACCGAAGGCAGCGCCGGTCGTGCCGCCTGCTCCTGCCTCCCGTGGCCGGCTGTGCTGCCATGGAGGCCTCACCGCCCCTACTACTCCCACCGCTGGCCAGGCCATCCCTCCAGTCACCCACAACCCCTGTTATTCTGCGGCGACGGCAGCCTCACACCGCAGCCGAACCAGTGAACCCTCGTCCTCCTCTCCGTGTGGCCATCCACTGCCGCGTCTTCCCCGGCTCTGCGTCGTCCCCTTCCTAGGCCTCGCCGTCGTCCACCGCCGTGGTGCTCTCGGTGCGGCGTGGTCAATGTGGTCAACGGCCGACTTCCATCGGAAGAGTACTGTACGTGGAGAGGCTGACAGCTGGGTCCACGGCAACCGCAAGGAAGTGCCTCCTTATTACGCGCAAAATAATTATTCCTCCACTTGACGGCAGAGACCCACCGGACGGGCCACCGTATTTCGCGAAAAAAGCGTTTCCCCCTGACTGCTGGGACCCACCAGCTACATCTTCGCACGCAAGGAAGTGCGTCCGAGCAAGAAAAAAACGATTCACCCCTGACTGCTGGGACCCACCAGCTACATCTTCGCACGCAAGGAAGTGCCTGACAATCGGGACGCACCTGGTCGAAGCCTACGTAGCGCTGTCATTCTGGTCGCGAACGTGTACGTACATACTGGTCGATGTAGAGGTGCGCACGTGTCGTAGTAGAGGAGCGCACGTAGCATGTACACGTATGTACAGCGGCCAGTGTGCAAGAAAGAAAATACGGCCACGTATGTACATACGGGCAGGGTCTCGAACGCCTACTCGCGCATATATACGTACGTCCAAGGCTCGTGTACATGGCTGGGTCGGAACGGAGAAACAACGTCGTCGTCGTGTTCATGGGGAGCCAACCGGCTGGGTCGGAACAGAATGCGTCGTCGTGTTCATCGGGAGGGCTTGGACGGAACAGGCGATGGAAACGAGGCCTGGCGTACCGCAGAACGGAGAAACGGCCTTGTGTTCGACCGGCCACGTTCGAAATGGGATCCTGTTCATCGGGAGGGGTCTGGCGTACCGTAAAACGGAGGAAACGAACTTGTGTTGGACCTCCTACGGTCGAAACGGGGTCCTGTTGATCGGGAGGGGTGTGGCGTACCGCAAAACGGAGGAAACGGACTTGTGTTGGAGCGCTACGGTCGAAAAGGGGGTCCTGTTCATCGGGAGGGGTGTGGCGTACCGCAAAACGGGACTCACGGGATACTGTTCATCTCCACCGTCGACCTCCTCCAGCCTCCATGGGTTACTATTCATCCACAGTTGACCTCCTCCAGCCTCCACCTGCGACTGTTCATCGACGTGATCCTGTTCATCCAGCCTCCACTGCGCGCTACTCCACCGGCTACTGTTCAACCAGCCCTCTCCACGGGCTCCTATTCAACCACCCCTCCACAGGCTACTGTTCTTCCACCCCTCCACCGCGCGCTACTCCACCGGCTACTGTTCAACCACCCCTCTCCACGGGCTCCTAGTCAACCACACCTCCACAGGCTACTGTTCATCCACCCCTCCACCATCTACTGTTCAACCAGCCCTCCACGGGGTCGTCCTGTTCATCCAGCCCTCCATGTGGTCCTGTTCATCCAGCCCCAACCGGCTCGATCGATCGGGGTCCTGTTCATCCAGAGGCAACACCACGGGGTCCTGTTCATCCACCCCACCGGGAACTGTTCATCCACCCCCAGCAACGCTCACTATTCATCCGAATCCCCCCAGCAACGCTCACTGTTCATCCAGAGGCAGCATCGATCGGCTTCAGTTAGCAGTAGTAGCGAAGGAATCGTTCGATGCTCGGGTTCAGTAATGCGTAGCCTGCAATGCAATTGCTCGGGTTCAGTTAGGCGACGCCTCGCTCGGGTTTAGTTAGAGCCCAACGCCTCACACCCACGCGCGTACGGTACGAGAGAAACGCGCATCACTCGGCCCCCGACCACCCACCGTACCCAGGAACTCCTTGATGTTTTCCTCGCCCTCGCTTCTACCATGGTTTTTTCCATCATGGACGGCCCAAAGAATGTCATGCATCTGCGTCTCAGGCCCGCCCAGGACGAAAAGCCCATTTTCTGTCATGATTTTTTGTCATAGAAGTAGGAGCCCACCACATCTATGATGATACCGGGTTTTTTCACTATTATCGTCACAGAAGTGTCATAAGTATGACAGAATTTTTTTTTGTTCGGCCCAAAATGTCACGGATGTGTCTTTTTTTGTAGTGTACTATTGCTAATTAACATGGCAGGAAGAAAATGCAGAGAGAGAGAGAGGAGGTAGGGGAGGGGTGGGGGGCTTACAGAGAGGGGAGAGACGGTGGCGGGGAGGTGCTCGGTGACGGAGGCAGGGGCGGCGAGGGCGAGCTCGGGCTCGGGCGGCGGCGGTGAAGTCGAGGGCAGCGGCGGTGAGGTCGAGGGCGGCGACAGTGAGGTCGAGGGCGGCCTCGGGCGGCGGCGGTGAGGTTGAGGGCGGCCTCAGGCGGCGGCGGTGAGGTCGAGGGCGTGCGCGATCGACGGCGGCGACAGAGGAGTTGGGGGAACAGGGGGAGAGGGGGGAAAGGACTTAGCAAATTTTTGAGCCCGCGGGTGGTTTAGTCAAACTAGCAGTAGCGGTGGTAGAAAAATGCGCTATAGCTAAGTTAGCTATAGCGGGTTCTAGCAAAACGCGCTACTGCTATAGGAGGCAGTTATTTATTTTCCTTTTATCTAAGGAACGTAGCTATAGCGCGAGCTTGTAAAATGCGCTACTGCTATGCCTTTCTCCTTTATTTTTTCTTTTGTTTATCTTTACATTTTCTTTTTTTCATTTCCCTTTTTCCTACTTATTTCACTTTCATTTACTTTTCTATTTTTACATTTTATTTTCTTTTTAGCAATAGCGCTCTATGCAGGAACGCGCTGCTACAACGCACTTAGTGGTAGCGCGCTTTCTGTGGAATCGCTACTACTATTTCTAGCCTACCGCCAACACAGTGGGAATTATAGTGGGAGAGCTTTTTCCAGGAGACGCGCTACTGCTATAGCTATAGCTATAGTGCGCTCTGTTGGAACATGCTACTACCAATTAGCAGTAGCGCCCTATTTTAACCAGCGCTACTACTATACCTCTATGTATAAAGTTCTCCCTAGTAGTGTTACCAAAAGCCACATTTTCCCTGTTTCCGCCTTCCTTTCCAAGTTGAAATCTTCACTCCTTGCTTGCAGCGCTGCCTCCTTGCCGGCGACCCTCCTTCACGCTGCTCGGCCTCGCTTATCCAGGCAGGTAATCCACACCCGACCCCATCCTCCTCCTCCTTCCACATCCCACATGCGCCGACCGCCGGCGCAACACCTTCCACTCAAATCACCGACCCCTCCACCAAATAAGCGCCGCCCTAGCCATGGTGCGCGCAGTATAGGCAGGATCTCAAGGACCATTTGGCAGCGAAGAAGCAAATCGCGGCCGCACGCGTGGATGAGGTTGCGATGGTTGCCATTCGTGTCGACCCCCAGATCTTGGAGGAGCACCTCGCCGTCGAGGCCACCGTCGACGCCTCGTGCGCCGCCGACGCGACGCGGTTGGCTGTTTGGTCCAATTCTGCAATGCGATGTTCAATTGTTGTGGGTGCATTCTGTTATTGTATACCATGTGAGAAATAAATCGAATTTGGCTGTACTAAATACATGAGAAACAAATACAATTGCTATATTTCCAAGTTGTTAAGCATGCTTGGTTTGGTTAACTATCTGGTCTTCTATTAGGAGTATGTTATATTGTGCAATGTGGTGCTCAACGTTTGGTTCATTTGTTGTGGTGTTCAGTTAACTGTTTTGTTTGGTTCAATTCTGCAATGCGATTTTCAATTGTTGTGGGTGCATTCTGTTATTGTATACCATGTGAGGAATAAATTGAATTTGGCTGTACTAAATACATGAGAAATAAATACAATTGCTATATTTCCAAGTTGTTAAGCATGCTTGGTTTGGTTAACTGTCCGATCATCTATTAGGAGTATGTTATATTGTGCAATGTGGTGCTCAGTTAATGCTTGGTTCATTTGTTGTGGTGTTTAGTTAACTGCTGGGTTCAATTTTGCAATGCGATGTCCAATTGTGGTGTGTAGAATTTTGTATTGTTGTGCATGTGAGAAATAAATCGAATTTGGCTGCACTTAATACATGAGAAACATATACAAGTGCTATATTTCCTAGTTCTTAATCATGCTTGGTTTGGATAAATGGGTTTTCCATGTGGCTTGAATTAATCTGATGAATCTGCAATGTGCTTATTTTTCATCAACATATTTTACTGATAGCATGCGAACCCTTACTTAACCTGATGACTAAATACCTTATATGTGTTGCAGGGAAACAATGGGAAGCACTAAGGTTTACAATCGAGGTTAGCACGTGCATGGTCCATTGTCTAATAGCACATTATTGTGCAATTGCAGGAACCATTCTAATATTTAGATTTTTAACAATTTGGTCTTGCACATGTAGGTCCTGCTGTCAGAGGTTTTGACCCACTGTTCGACCCTTTTTGCATATGGGGAAATGAGTTGTCCATGAATATCAGTCAAGTCAAGAAACTCAAAAAGATTGTTAGGATAAAGAAATTAGCGACAAAAAAAAAGATCTTTGTCTGCACAATGAAGAAGACATCAGTTCACTACAGGATGGTACTAACTATTATGCCTTGCCTTTTTTATTCCTTTGCCCCATTTCCAATATAGAGAAGATATTTATGCACATCCTTGTTTTCAGGCCTTTCCAAAGCAGTTCACTGATGATTACCTCTCAAACCACCTGTATGGTCAGGAGGCGAGGAAGGTATTCATACAACACCCACGGTTCAGTATTGAAGTGTTCCTGAAGAGGACGAAGGATGGACGGTCAATCATCCACAGGCACTGGCCTAAAGTTACAAAGACCTTCAACATCAATGAAGGCTCAATATTCGCCTTCTACTTCAGCAGTTTTCCAGATGAGATACATATGTCTATGTACAATCTATGATGCTAATTTCGAAAGGTTATAAATGTTGCATGTGAAACTTGGTGCTGGTGTAGTTGTGTAATGGGGTAGCTGAGTGCTGAAGCTATATGATGTTGTACACTGATGTATTTCAATTATGAAAATGAAATATATTGTGTGCTTAATATGAAATGTCAATTAGATTAATAAATGGATTATTAATAATTGGATAATTAGCCTGCTAATTGGGTTTTTCTATTGCAAATGGTTATTGATAAAACACCGTGTGTGATGCATTCAATAACGCACACAGTCTCTAGGAATGAACCGTGTTAGATTAATGAACAATCACACACGACATCCTCTTGAAAACTGTTTGCGTTAGGCCACCTGGTGCAAATGTTTACCACATAAAAACTGTGTGTGATGGACAGCCTTTGCCACACAGTTTCTTCTATGCACCATGTGTGATGCATTCAATAACGCAAACGATAAAATTGTTAATATCGTGTGCAATGACAACGCTATCACAAACGATTTAACGGGGAAAATTGTGTGTGATGTACCTGTGAACGGAAACGTTTTCCTTGGAGCGATTGTGTGGGATGTACATACGAACGGAAACATTTAGTGGGGACTGACTGTGTGGGATGTACTTGCGACCGGAAATAATTTCGCCTGTATAATTGTATTTTTTTAGTTCTACTGTATGTATTTCCGTATTTGAGCGCTCGCCGGTCGCACACGACCTCATTTTGCCGAGCGTGTGTTCCAGGAGGGCATATCCCCGACGGTTTCTGGGTCGTGTGGGAAGGACCCCCCTATCACCGTCACTCACTAGGCAAGACGGTTCCAAATGCCGTCGCGGAAAGGGGTTAAATACCGTTTGTATAGCACCTCGCTGTACTAGTGAAAGTGTGAAGTCCCTAGGGGCACGGAAGTATGGTAGTAGAGGCATTGGTCTGAATACTTAGTTAGAGAGGCTCGATTGTGTATGCACATGTGTGAAGTCTCTAGAGCCACTAGCGTGTCGCACCACATGCATGTTTCGAATAGACATTTAGAGAGCCAGTGTGGGTTTGTGGCATCCGGCAGCACACAGTTGTACGGAGAGGAGCTTGTGTGCAATAGCAAAGAGGTTCTCAAATGCGTTAGGGACTTGCCTCTATGTTGTAGTTGAGGCGTGATCCTATATTTATACAGTTTTGATGTCAAATGGTTGTTGTGTGATTTTAATTTATTTTCAATGCACTTAGACTCTCGAAGTGCTTGTCCCTTGCCTCTGTGTATCGAATGTTTTTCCGTCAACATCTCTGTTGAGGGAGTCACTGTTGTGTTGCTGGAGGGGGCGCGGTGTTATTCTATGAAGAGTGACGTCTGTGTGTTTGTCGTCTCAATTTTTGTGCGCTAAAACATGTTTAGTTGGAGAGGCATGTTTTAGAGTGCTCTTAGTGTTTACTGCATTGGAATATCAATTTTGTTTAAGAACTCAGACTGTTTTCAGAAAAGCTGGGCATGGGTATAATGAAGTTCTTCTGAAATATTTATGAATTGTTCACGCCAATCTTGAATAAGCATTTTGCAGAAAGTTAACAATGACACAATCACATATTCTTGTAATGCATGATGCGTCTTGTACAAGATAAGTATGAAAATTATAATAAAATATCATTCGACATCTTTGTCCTTCTATAATCATAGTTACAACATATGTTCGCTCAATAGCAGATAACTTACTAATTGCATTTAGGCATGCAAACCGTATTATGCATTTGTACATGAGGACACCATATGTTCAACGTAAAACAGTAATACAGTACACATAACATCTTTGACCAACAACAATCATAGTTACAACATAGGTTCATTCAATCTAAATTATCATACTACTAGGTACTACTAGTTTAATGTAGACATCCATTTTCTCGCAATTCACTACCCGCTGTTTCCCTTCCAGTGCTTCCAGCCGCTGGAAGATCCCTCATCTTTGTTCTTACGTGGGCTGAGTCTTTTCCTTCAATGGTTGTTGGTGCAGGTGACGTAGCCCGTCCTTGAAGATTAGGATTCTACGGTACAACTCGTAGCTAACATACCCATCTTTTGCTGCGTACTCAAGGTGTAGCGGGGAAAGCAGCTTCCACTCCCAGTACTGGTGATTCTCCTTTGGGAATGATTTCTTCATGTTCTTGTAGGAGGTTTCGATGATGGCCGCTGCAAGGTCACCCATGGAGTCCCTTTCTCCACCACCCTTGATACAGAATTGCCTCTAGATGTCGACGTGGTGGTCATCTGGAATTCCGATCCATGCATGGGCAAGCATGGTCTTCTCGCCCCTGGTGTCAACGATAGCGAAAGTTACCGCTTTCTGGTTCAGGAAGTCAAGCAATGTCTAAGAGCGCTCGGACCTGCAGTAGTGGTATACGAGGACATGCTCGCGCATGGCAAGTTGCACGACGGCGATCTCTTGATGCCTGTAACTACTCTTACGTGTGTACCCGAGGTCGAGGCCGACGAACTTGTTCTTCTCCTCCTTTAGCCATTCCTCGTACTTTTTGATGATTCACTCCATGGTCTTTAGGTCGTTGGTGTACACACTGGTACACGTCAGTGCTATACAAACAGTTTTTAACCCCTTTCTGCGACGACATTTGGGACCGTCGCCAAGTGAGTGTGGGCGATAGGGGGTCCTTCCCACATGACCCAGAAACCGTCGGGGATATGAAGCAATGATCCAGAGGCCTTCCAAAATGTAATCGTGTGTGATACAACACACAATAAATTCTTTCGCACGTGTGGGATCGATGATTAAACGTTTCTAATGACGCAGTGAAACCAAACAGTGTGTCGTAATGAACCGTTTGGGAAACAGTATATAAGCCACATGGGCCAACATATGTACTATGTGCGATTTGTGCTCCATCGCACATGAGTTTTCTGCGTAACCCGACTGCCATGCAAGACTCCATCGCACACGTTTCCCAACAATTAACGTCTGCAATAATGTTGTATCACAAACGGTTCAGGAGCCCCTTCGCACACAAACAAGTGTAGCAGACCGTTTGTGATTTGTTGTGTATCACCGACGATTGCGGCAAGAGTGACGTGTGCTTTTCGTTTGGGATCCCACACGTTTCCTGAAAAACTTACGACTGGGATTGTATTTTACATTGGGCACGGTTTACTCCGAGTTCTCATGTGCAATAACGCGATATCACAAACGGTTCCGGAGACCCTACGCACATGTAGTAGCGTTGCAAATCGTTTGTGATCTGCTGTGTATCACCGACGGTTCCGCTATGATTGACATATGCTTTCCGATGTGGATCGCACACACTCATTTAGTTGAACCGTGTGCGGAGCAATTGCTAGGTTAAACAAAATATCCCATTTTGAAACGGCATGCAAAAAGCAAATTTACCACAATATTCAATTGAACAAATAAACAAAAATATCCCATTTTGAATCGGCACGCAAAAAGCAAATTCGCCACAATATTCAATTGAACAAATAAACAAAAATATCCCATTTTGAATCGGCACGCAAAAAGAAAATTCGCTACAATATTCAATTGAACAAATAGTGTCCACAGGAAGATCATTCATCAGATTTCGCAACAATTGCAATTGAACATATGGTAGCTAAATTCCAATGATTTGTCCACAGATATATGCATTACATAATTAATCATAGTGTACGAAATATGAAGACCTCATCAGATGGGAAACAATGGATCCATGCGTATATGTTTAGCGGCTAACTCTTACTCAATGTTTCAGGAGAACGCGTGCTGAAATCTCCATTATCACCAGTGGGATTGATGTAGTGATTCTGGAAGAAGTCGCTGATAAATCTCTGAACCATCAGCAATTTACCAGCCGGGAGCGGTTTAGGGGTCCTCGGTTTTAAGATGAGCTACAATATTTTTAAGATCAGAATGTTCCATACGAGTGAAGTAGAAGATATTAATTAAGATAGACTTACTGGTACTAGTTCGTGAGGATGGTCACAACTATCAGCAGATTTGCAAATGGAGATCATGTGTCTGCAAGCATAGTATCCACAAAGGTTGGTCCCTGCTTCTTGTTGAGGACACTGGAATTTTTTGTACAAAATTAGTCATGTATTTGTCCTGTTAGGAACAACCTAACCGGTGTTAGATGTATTATTTTTTCTTTGTACAAAATAGCAAGAGGTTTATTTAGAAGCTTGAACATTTGACTAGCGTAAGAGAAGGTATTTGCAAACTGTTGGGTAAATTTTCCAAAAATAACGGATTTCGGCGTGTTACCGGAGAAACGATCTCGTGCTGCAAAGGTAGTTCCCTCTTGAACAGGTTCCCTGGTTTAGTTTTCCACAATGCGACCATGATACGTCTCCAATGTATCTATAATTTATGAAGTATTCATGCCATGTTTACAACAATTTTATATGGTTTTGGATGATTTGCATGGAACTAACCCGGACTGACGCTGTTTTCAGCAGAACTACCATGGTGTTGTTTTTTGTGCAGAAATGAAAGTTCTGCAAATGAGTTGAAACATTTTGACGAATTTTTTGGAACAAAAGAGACCCTCGAAGCTTTGTGGGAGGACCAGAAGGTGAAGGAGTAGGGCATAAGACATCGGGGCGCGCTTGGGCCCTTGTCCGTGCCCCGGTGGGTTGTGCTCACCTCGAGGCCCATCTTCGCATGAAACCGAGGCCAAAAAATCCTATAAATAGAGAAACCATCAGAAATAAACCTAGATCAGAAGTTCCGCCGCCGCGAGGCTCTGTAGCCACCAAAAACCAATCTAGACCCCGTTCCGGCACCCTGCAAGAGGGGGGAATCATCTCCTGTGGCCATTTTCATCATCCCGGCAGCCACTACGATGAGGAGAGAGTAGTTCACCCTCGGGGCTGAGGGTTTGTACCAGTAGCTATGTGTTTAATCTCTCTCTCTCATGTTCTTGTGATGTTACGATCTTGATGTATTGCGGGCTTTGTTAATATAGTCGGATCATATGGTGTTTTCCCCTCTCTATCTTGTTGTGATGAATTGAGTTTTCCCTTTGAGATTTCGTTGTTATCGGATTGAATACTTTTATGGATTTGAGAGCACTTTATATATGTCTTGCATATGAATACTCATGGTGACAATGGGGTATCATATTGATTCACTTGATATGTGTTTTGGCACTCAACTCGCGGATTCCCGAGGTGACATTGGGGTAATCTATGCATAGGGGTTGATGCACGTTCTTGTCTTTGTTTATCTGGTAAAAATCTTGGGGCACTCTTTGAAGTTCTTTGTGTTGGATTGAATATTATAAATCTGAATTTGCATTGGTGTTATTTTAGTACAAACTCTTGGTTAGATCGATTGGAAAGAATAGCTTGGTGTTATTTTAGTACGAACTCTAGGATAGATTGATCGAAAAGAATAGCTTTGAGGTGGTTTCATACCCTACAAACAATTCTGTCTTATGTTCTCTGCTAGATAGGAATTGGAGTGATTCTTCATCGCACTTTGAGGGACGGTTATATGATCCAATTATATTAGCACCGTTGAGAGATTGCACTAGCGAGAGTACGGACCCTAGGCCTCATTTCAAGCATTGCAATACTGTTTTTGTGCCTGTTTACTATTTGCTACCTTGCTGTTTTACTTATTCAGATTATAAAAATATATTTCTACCATCAATATTACACTTTTATTACCGTCTTTTCGCCGAACTAGTGCACCTATACAATTTGCCATTGTATTGGATGTGTTGGGGACACAAGACATTTCTTGTATTCGATTGCAGGGTTGTTTGAGAGAGACCATCTTCATCCTACACCTCCCACGGATTGATAAACCTTAGGTCATCCACTTGAGGGAAAATTGGTACTCTCCTACAAAACTCTGCGCTTGGAGGCCCAACACGTGTCTACAAGAATAAAGTTGCGCAGTAGACATCAAGCTCTTTTGTGGCGCCGTTGTCGGGGAGGTGAGTGCTTCAAGGTATATCTTTAGATCTTGCAATTGAATCTTTTAGTTCCTTGTTTTATCACTAGTTTGGTTTATAAAAAGAAAAGTACAAAAAAATGGAATTGCGGTTGCATCATATTATTCATCTTTATAATGTATTTCGTGAAAATGATGGAAAGAAAAATTGTGCTCAATTGATAGAAGAAGAATTCAATAGAATGTTCGTTATAAATGATGAGCATGATTGCAATGTTGTTACTACAAATTATTTGAATATCCATGATGCTAATGATATGCAAAGCAATAAGCTTGGGGATGCTATGTTTGATGAAGATGATATTTTTAGTCCCCCAATATTTGATGTGCAAATTTGTTATATTGCATGCCTCCTATTTATGATGATTATAATGATGAAAGTGGATTTGGAGAGGTCATAACTTTATTTAATGATGAATCGACTACTTTGGAAGAGGTTGCAATTGATTATGACAACAAAGTTGCTATCTATGATGATCATGGTGATGACGTGTATGCTATACAGAATAATGATAACCATGAAACTTGTCATCATGATTTTAATTTTCACTCTCATGGTAGTTATTTTGTTGAGTTTGCTCCCACTACTATTGATGAGAAGAAATTTGTTCATGTGGAGAGTAATAAGTTTTCTATGCTTTTGTGTCATGAAAAGAATGCTTTATGTGATGGTTATATTGTTGAATTTCTTCATGATGCTACTGAAAATCATTATGAGGGAGGAACTTATGCTTGTAGGAATTGCAATAATATCAAGTTTCCTCTCTATGTGTTAAAAGTTTTGAAGTTATGCTTGTTTTGCCTCCCTATGCTAGTTGATTCTTGTTCCCATAAGTTGTTTGCTCACAAAATCCCTATGCATAGGAAGTGGGTTAGAATTAAATGTGCTAGTCATATGCTTCATGATGCTCTTGTTATGTTTCAATTCTTATCTTTTATGCGAGCATCATTGAAATCATCTTGCCTAGCTAAAAGGCATTAAAGAAAATCCCTTGTTGGGAGACAACCCAACACTTTTACCTACTGTTTTTGTGTGTTCACATGATTATGCTATTGTATTAATCATGTTTTATAGCTTTTATTTCAATAAAGTGCCAAGTAAAGCCTTTGGGATAGTGTGGATGATAGTTAATTTGATTATGTGCAAAAATAGAAACTTTTGCTTCCAGAGACAGAATTGTTTAAATTCACTAGGGCATCGAAAAATTCTGAATTGTTTTACAGATGATTGATATACAAATTGTCTACATTGTCCTATTTTCAGAATTTTTAGAGTTATAGAAGTATGACTAATATTCAGATCTTTACGTATTGTTCTGTTTTTGACAGATTCTATTTTCAATGGATAGTTTACTTGTTTTCTAGTTTCTATGGCTTATGTTGCTCAATATAAATTGTGGAAATGATATGATACGGTAGGCATTGTGTGAAAACAATAATGAATCTTGTCTTTATCATACTAACCTATCTCACAAAGTTCCGTTAAGTTTTGTGTGATTGAAGTTTTCAAGTTTTGGGTGAGATGTCGATATGAGGAGAATAAGGAGTGACAAGACCCTAAGATTGGGGATGACCAAGGCACCCCAAGGTAATATTCAAGGAAGATCCAAGCAACTAAGCAGGGCATCCCCTCTTTCGTCTTCAACATTGTCTGTAACCTCACTTGGAGCTATGTTTTCATTCGTCACATGATATGTGTTTTGCTTGGAGCGTCAATTTTTTTGTTAGGATTTGCTTGCCGTCATTTAGAATAATGTTTTGCATCTTTCTTTTCTATACCTACTAATAAAGCAAGGTGCGTTTCGCTAATTTTTTTCATCCGTTCACCGTCGAAAAGAAATTATTTTTCTATCCGAGGTGGTACTAAATTGTTATGCGTTTGTTTGCTAGAAAAAAGGCTTTTCCAGAATTTCATACGCGGGTCGCGCGCTGTGGCCCAGCGAAGCCAGCCCACTTATTTTTCTGCACACGCACCTGGGAAAATTCTATTTTCTGCACAGGGCGACAAAATAGTCGAACTTTCGCACAAGACAATCAGTATCGGGCTGGCCCATTTCTCTTTGTTTATGTGTTTTACTTTTTTTATTCTCCTTCCCCTATCTCCTTTTTACCTTTCAAATTTATTTTTATTATAGAATTTATTTCATAAATTCAGAATTCTCAAAATACGTTCAGAATTTCAAAAAATCAAATTCTATAAAATATTTAGAATTCCAAAATTTTGTTGCTATTATGAAAAATATTTGGAACACGAAAAAAGTTTCCCATTTTTTCAAAAAAGTGCTTTTCAAGAAAATTCGAGATTTCTAAAACGAAAATGGCATTTTAAAAAATGCTCCAAATTCAAAAATTATTGTGATTTCAGTGAAACTTTCCACAATTCAAAATAATGTTTGCGTATAAAAGATACACATTTTCGAAAAATGTTATGATTTTGCAACACATGTTCCTGTTCTAAAAAAATATTCAGAAATTCAGATAATATTCATGTTTTTATAGAAAAAGATTGGTGTTTTCAAAAAATGTTTGTGTTTTAAAAGGATTTTCCTATTTTATATTTGGTCGCATTTTTTCAAAAGTGTACATAATTTTCCAAAACTGTTCAGGATTTTCAAAATGGTTCATGTTTGCTACAATATTCAGAAACTTCATACCTTAAAATCTCCTCGATTGAAAGCAAAAGTAGATTGAATAATTCATGGGCTTTCTCTGGCGTACGATGATGTAACAAAAGTCTTGAATGCCCTCAATCAATGAATGGAAAAATAGCGGATTGATTCTTTCACACCCGGCGAAACCGAGAAGCTAAATGTTCCTTTTTCATGTGCACACATGGTTTTTCTTGTACATATAATTCTCACTAACTTTAAATGAATACTATTTTTTCTCCCGTTGCAACGCACGGGCATATGTGCTAGTCAATAAAAATGTCAAGTATAGCCTTTGTCATTCTTATCTTGCAAGTATATGAGTTGTTGTTTCAAAACAAAAAGTTTATCGATGTTGCAAAAAATCCCTAGAAAAGTCAGAATGTGATAAAATGTTGAAACTTTTTGCAGAGTAAGCTCTGATAACTTTTCTACAGTGTGGTAAAATTTTCATAATTTTTGGAGTTTATGAATTATTGATACTCTTGCATTCTTTGCAGAGTGTACTATTTTGGCAGATTGCTGTTATGGTTGCATTGTTTGCATATGTTTGCTTGTTTAATGATTCTATTTGCGGATAGGTGTAACGCCCACGATGCGGCTATATCTCCCATGTGTCGAGGCACGACTTAGAGGCATAACCGCATTGTGGTTTTGTCGCAAGAAGGGTCATCTTCACACAATCCCATGTAATGAACAAGAAAGGGATAAAGAGTTGGCTTACAATCGCCACTTCACGCAATACATAAATATAATTCATACATCATCCAAAATACACACATAGACCGACTACGGTCAAGATCCAAATGAAAATAAGATAACCCCAAATGCTAGATCCCCGATCGTCCCAACTGGGCTCCACTACTGATCATCAGGAAAAGACACATAGTAACGACCACGTTCCTCATCGAACTCCCACTTGAGATCGATCCCATCATCTGCACTGGCATCGTCGGCACTTGCAACTATTTTGGTAGAATCTGTATGTCACGAGGATTCAGCAATCTCACACCCGCGAGATCAAGACTATTTAAGGTTATAAGAAAGGATGGTGTAAAGAGGTGGAGCTGCAGCAGGCAATAAGCATATATGGTGGCTAACATACGCAAAAGAGAGCGAGAAGAGAAGCAACAGAACGGTCGTCATCTAGCAATGACCAAGAAGTGATCCTGAACTCCTACTTACGTCATTCATAACTCAAACCGTGTTCACTTCCCGGGCTCCGCTGAGAAGAGACCATCACGGCTACACACACGGTTGATGTATTTTAATTGGGTCAAGTGACCAGTTCTCTACAACCGGACATTAATAAATTCCCATCTGCCTCATAACCGCGGGCACGGCTTCGAAAGATAATACCCTGCAGGGGTGTCCCAACTTAGCCCATCATAAGCTCTCATGGTCAACGAAGGATAAACCTTCACCCGGAAAGACCCGATCAGTCTCCGAATCCCGGTTTACAAGACATTTCGACAATGGTAAAACAAGACCAGCAAAGCCGCCCGAATGTGCCGACAAATCCCGATAGGAGCTGCACATATCTCGTTCTCAGGGCACACCGGATGAACACTACGTACAGCTAAAACCAATCCTCGAGTTTCCCCAAGGTGGCGCTGCAAGTGGCTCTAGTTTGGACCAGCACTCAGAGGAACACTGGCCCGGGGGTTTAAATAAAGATGACCCTTGGGCTCGCGAAAACCCGGGGGAAAGGCTTAGGTCGCAAATGGTAAAACCAAGGTTGGGCCTTGCTGGAGGAGTTTTATTCAAGGCGAACTGTCAGGGGGGTCCCATAAATCACCCGACCGCGTAAGGAACGCAAACTCAAGGAACATAATACCGGTATGACAGAAACTAGGGCGGCAAGAGTGGAACAAAACACAAGGCATAAGGCTGAGCCTTCCACCCTTTACCAAATATATTGATGCATTAATTAAATAAGAGATATTGTGATATCCCAACATATCCATGTTCCAACATGGAACGAACTTCATCTTCACCTGCAACTAGCAACGCTATAAGAGGGGCTGAGCAAAAGCGGTAACTTAGCCAAACAACGGTTTGCTAGGAAAGGATGGTTAGAGGCTGACATGGCAATATGGGAGACATGATATAGCAAGTGATAGGTAGCGTAACATGGAAATAGAGCGAACAACTAGCAAAGCAAAGATGGAAGTGATTTCGAGAGGTGGTCATCTTGCCTGCAAGGTTCTCAGAGTTGTCAAAAGCTTGATCCTCGTAAGCATACTCAACAGGTTCCTCGTTCACGAACTCGTCTCCTGGCTTTACCCAAGACAAGAACACAAGCAATGGAACCACAATCAATCACGGGAAATGCACAAGCAACATGATGCAAAACATGTATGATATGCGAGACATGATATGCGATGCATATGCGTGCTCCAGAAGGAAAATGATGAACAAGGCATTAACTTGGCAAACCAAGCATTCCACTGGAAAGATGAGATGATTTCGGTCGAAATCGATATAAAGATCACCGGAAACGGATGCACGGTTTGCAAATGGCAAGCAAAACAAGAATGACACGAATCTGCGATTAACAGCATAATAGCACTTAAAATGCTACAAGTAACAAAGCTACATCACTCCAACGTAGCAACAAAGCATATGGCAGTAATCTACAGAAGATGCTTGACAAAAGATGAGCACTGAGCTACGGCTAGTTCACAACATAACAAGCTCAAAAAAGCATGGTAAAAGTGCAAAAGATAACAGGTTCACAGCACGACAACAGCATCAGGTAGCAATGTTCAGAGCACAAAAACAACATTCTACAGGAACTTACCATAGCAAAACAAGGCATGGAAGTATTCTACTGAATGCATATGACCAAAATCCCTTACTGACCATAAGCCAAAAAGGACCAGAAGATATGATGGCAACCATGTAAACATAGCAAGTTTCGTTATCAGGTTTCAGACTTGGCAGAAACAAAAATATGAAGGCATCTTGGTGAGCTTGATGCACTCACCACAAAGCAATGCATGACCAAACAAGCATACCTACTGCAAGATGGCATGTTTATGAAGCTATCCATGGCAAGAACAAAAGCATAACATGTATGGATCAACTACAACAAGCTTGGCAAAAATGAATATCATGTTAAGAATCTGCCAGAAATATTTTATAGCAAAAGTAGAGCAAGATTGAGTCATGCTATGGCACTCCATAATTGCAAACAAGGGCAGTAATGGATCAATTACAATAATATCTACAAAACATCCTTACTGAACATCTCCAAAATATGCATGGATCTCTCTGTAGCATCAAGTTTACATGGCAACAAAATAACAGCAGACAAAGACTTGGAGAAATCACCAAGTCTCTGAAATCAGAAACATTACGGGGCCTAGTTTGCATGCTTGTGCTAGACACCACAGAGTCACAAAAATACATGGCATACACCCTTGGAAAGATGGCATGGCATACAACAAAACACATGTAGAGCTCATGCCCATAAGATGCACAGATTAAATGCAACAAAAATAACAAATCTCCAAGTTCTGCTAAGAACCAGCAGATAACAGCAACTAGCACTCTTGCACCAGAGATTTGGGCATCAATATGGCCTCTAATGAACATGGTGCAATTGAACAAAATGAAGAGCATCACGAAACGAACATTTCGATATATTATGCGCGCGAAATGGAGGTATATGCAGAGAGTTATGATGCTATGAACAAGGGCATGTATTGTCAAAATAAAAGGACAGGATTTTCGGGGAGGGATGAAAAAGTCAACTACCCACTGGATCTGGATCGGGCCGGTGGTTGCTCGCCGGAGAGGATCTGTTCGAGCTCGCTGGAGCTCGGGGAAGAGGAGGCGCGGCCGGAGGGAGGCGCTCGGGGATGCGGGGCAGCGGAGGCGGGCCGGCGCGGCGCGGGCTCGCCGGCGACGGGGAGGCGGCGACCGCGGCGGACCGGCGAGCGGCGGCGATGGCGTCGGCGGTCGGAGGCGAGGTGCGGCGGTGGAGCACGGGAGCTGGGAAGGCGCACGGGGATGCGGGCGGCCACGGGCCGCGGCGGCGCGGGGTACGGGCGGCGACGCGGCTGCCACATGGCGGGCGTTGGCTGGCTGCGGCCGGCGGCGCGGTTCCGTCCGGCGCGGGCGGACACGTCCGGCGCGCGGAGGGACGAAGGTTAGGGTTTGATCTGTGGAAAAATTCGGAGAGGGAAGGAGTTTTATAGGTAGAGGGAGCTAGGAGAGTCCAAATGGGGTGCGGTTTTCGCCCACACGATCGTGATCAAACGACCTACAGCATGGAAAAGAGATTGGTGGGTTTTGGGCTGTTTAGAGAGGGGGTTTTGCTGCAACACATCGATCGCAGGGTTACCAAGTAGAGCACATCGATCGCAGGAAGAACGAGGCGGCTGATGCTTTAAGCCGGCTGGGCTCTCGGCGAAAACCGGTGCCGCCTAATACTTTCCTGGACGTCTTGCATAACCCTTCTGTGAAGTTGCCTACAGAGGAAGACTTGGCTGTCCCTGACCCGGAGGCACAATTGGTGGCGGCTCTCCACATCATCCCGGACTGGACAGTGCCCTATCTGGTTTACATGACCCGGGGAGATTTGCCTGAGGATGAAACTTTGGCCAGACAAATAACCCGGCGGTCTAAGTCAATGGTTGTTATCAATGGTGAGCTGCATCACCGCAGTGTTACGGGAGCGTTCCAGCGTTGTGTCTCCCCTGAGGAAGGTCAAGAAATCTTGCGTGAGATTCATGAAGGGGATTGTGGCCATCATGCCGGCTCAAAATCCCTTGTTGCCAAGGCTTTTCGTCATGGTTTTTATTGGCTGATGGCTCATGCTGATGCGGAGGACTTGGTCAGTAAATGTGATGGTTGCCAGAGGTTCTCGCGACGGGCTCATGTGCCGGCTCAGGAGCTGAGGATGATACCAATCACTTGGCCATTTGCGGTCTGGGGGCTTGATATGGTTGGGCCTTTTAAAAGGTCCAAGGATAAGAAGACTCACCTTTTGGTGGCAGTTGACAAGTTCACAAAGTGGGTTGAAGCAGAGCCAGTTAGTAAGTGTGACGCAGCCACGGCAGTTCAGTTCATGAAAAAGGTGATATTTCGCTTTGGCTTTCCACACAGCATTATAACTGACAACGGCACCAATCTATCTAAGGGTGCTATGGAGGAGTTTTGTCAACGAGAGCATATTCGACTTGATGTTTCATCAGTGGCTCATCCTCAATCCAATGGTCAAGCTGAGAGAGCTAATCAGGAGATTCTGAAAGGCATCAAGCCCCGGCTTTTAGTCCCTTTGCAACGGACGCCGGGTTGTTGGGTGGAGGAGTTACCCTCCGTGTTATGGAGCATCAATACTACTCCTAACAGGTCTACGGGTTACACGCCTTTCTTCATGGTTTATGGAGCGGAAGCAGTCCTCCCCAGTGACATCCGTCATGACTCGCCTCGAGTGGCGGCTTATGTTGAGGCGGATAATGAACAGGCGCGCCAAGATGCTCTTGATTTGTTGGACGAGCAGCGTGACGTGGCAGCAGCTCGCTCAGCAATTTACCAACAAGACCTGCGCCGTTATCACAGTCGCCGGGTTAAGTCCCGGGTCTTCCAGGAAGGTGATCTGGTGCTCCGGCTCATCCAAGATCAAACAGATGCGCACAAGCTATCCCCGCCTTGGGAAGGACCCTTTGTGGTCAGCAAGAACTTGCACAACGGGTCATATTACCTCATTGACATTCGGGAGCACAAAGATTCACGCAAGTCGGAGGAGGAGACCCGTCGGCCGTGGAACATAGCTCAGCTTCGGCCTTATTACACTTGAGCCACCGGCTCTCATAATGTACATATTTCTATAAGCCATGTATATATTATGATAAGCAATAAAGCAGGACCTCTGTCCTTTTTCTCCTCCAAAGGTAAATGTGTTGTTTCCATTACAAGATCACATGGTAACTTGGAGGTGGATCCGGCTTATGATCGTATTCGAATCTAGCCGTACGCAATATAATCACTTGGGGGCTTCCTGTTCAAACATAGGTCGTATTCGAACCAAAGAGAACATAGCTGTCGATACCCATTTGATTGGCAAAGTGCCGAGCTCATTGGGGAGTTTTTTCTTTGATCATATTTGAATCATAGCTCAACCCCCTTTGGGAACCGACGTGGATCGTATTCGAATCAGCGTCGTTAAACAACTCTTAAGGTCATTTGGGGGCTTCCTGTTCAAACATGGGTCGTATTCGAACCAAAGAGAACATAGCTGTCGGTACCCTCTTGATCGGCATCGCCAAACCCACTGGGGGCTATATGATCGCATTCGAATCTTGGCTTAACCCCTTTGGGACGGGTCTCTGGTCGTATTCGAACCGGAAGCCCCTAAGTTTTGATTTTCTGATTTACAACAAGTTCTTCTGGTTGTATCAACAGTGTACACGGCGGTTCTTATTCCGCCGCTTAACTTTGATTCACAGTGCTAGTCGCACACAATCAGCATTATCAAGACTGGTAAACCGGAGTTGAGGTACCAACCTTATTATCCGGGTTATATAAACCGGAAGTGTACTTGAAGGCCTGTAAGTATGTTATTACGGTTATATCAAGGACATAATTGAGGACCAGTCTTTGGTGACTTAGATTCATATTCCGGGTTATATGTATGAGACTATGATTCTCAGTGCGGTAAGCCGCCTAGAGACTTGTGACTTGTTTTTCTATGCAGGATAGTTAAAGACAGCTATTTGAGCTTAAGGAAAATGAATGATCAATTATGACCCGGAAGAATATAAGGAAGCAACTTCAATGGAATTAAGCATTCAACACGTGCACGATGGCACGACAAAGTTAAAATGTTGGTCCTATTCTATTACAAGACTCCCCGAGTCCAAAAGGGTGAAGCATTGTTTAACAAGCCGCCTAAAGAGTCAAGATGCTTGCCGGGTCGAAGCTTCCGGCTCATCCCTCTCCGCTCCTCCGGCTGTTCCCAAGACCTGGAAGGTTGACGATTTCCAGTCAATGCCGCTCAAAGCTTCAAATTGAGCTTCCTCGTCAATTAACCCGGCCGGGTCAATTTCCGGGGCAAAGGTGTGCTTACGAGTCGGCGGGACTAAGCTGATGGCTTCATAACGCGGAGTGGGGATCCTCTGATTCTCTGCGTCGTAGCCCGGCTGGTACTTGGTCAGATCGGTGTCATTCCCAATCAGGGTGGCCACCGGGCGCACGATCTTCACACAGGCAGCAAAGTCCTTTTGGTCGAAGGGGGTGCCGTCTTCCTTCAAGCTGGGGTAACCAAGTGCAATGTCAGCCGGGTCTAGCTCTGGAAGGAAAGCCTTGGCCCGGCTCAAAGCAGCTATGGCTCCGGCTCTTGCAGAAGCTCACCGCAGCTCTTGGAAACGCTGAGGAAGAACGGCAAGCCGGCGAAGCACGTCTGCCAGGTGAGTCGGAACCTCATTGGATAGGGCCACCACGGCCAAGGCGCGCTGTGACCCGGTGTAGAGTTGCTCCACCAGAGTGTACACGGCCTTCAACTTGGTCAGCACATTTTGATTGAGGTTGGCGCTTCTGGGACCTATTTAACAAAGTAAGATAAGCCGCTGGCAATGATGGGTGTTATGAGACATAAGGATTATAAACTTGTCGAGAGTCGGCGGAATGACTTACCGAAGATTGCGGCGACCATCTGTGACACGTGGCGCTTTAAGCCGGAGAGTTCGGCGGTTCTCTCCGTCAGAGTCTTCTCCGCCTGTTCGGCCCGGCTTACCAGAGCAGCTTTCTCTTCGACCCAAGTTTTCCTTTCAGCCTCAAACTTCTTCTTCAGCTTCTCTTGAGCAGCAATACTGGACTCAAATTTGGCGTTGGCCTTCCGGGTCTCAGTTTCCTGAGTCTTCAGGCGGTTCTTCAGCTCAGAGATATCAGCCTCAAATTTTTTGCAAGCAGCCTGCACAATTTCCGGGTTATAGTATGAACAATTATTATGCGATTTTAAAGTCCCAAGCACTTTCCAAGCAAAGACACTTGGCACTTGGGGGCTAATGCATGTCGAAACTTTCTATCTACAAATTACCGGTTCATGGAAGTAAGCCGGAAATTAAGTCTACAACATATCCTATCATAAGTAATAGACTTGGGGGCTAGTATGGTAAAGATGACTATGCAGTAAGCGATAGAGTGGTACCTCAGACTTCTGCTGTATTTGCTTCACCATGTCAATCTCCAAGTCCCTGCTGTTGTGCACCTGATTGACATAGCCGGAGATGATCTCTCCAATGCTCAGGTTGGCGCAGTTGGTGATGTCCAGCTTGGCCCGGCGGCGCTCTAGCAACTCTTCCTTCGCAGAGCACTTAGCCAGTGCAGTGGGTCTCCCCGGCTCGACAAACTCCGTCCGGGTGATTACCACGTCCGGGTCATCGGCCGGCTGAGCCGGGCTGGAGATGTCCGGGTTGGTGGAAGTCTCCATGGCTGGTTCGTCGGTTGGAGTGGTGGCTTCAGGAGCAGAGGCAGCTGGCGGCTCTTGAGCTGAAACCTCCGGCTCAGGCAAGACCGGCTCTTCGACCGGCTTATTCTTCTTCGCCCTCTTGCTGAGTTTTGCCTGGGCACTGAAAGGACAAAAAGGTTAGTACAAAAGTATGAGTAAAGATAAGCACAACAAGAGATGATCATCATTACCCGGGTACGGTCTTGAAGGCCGGCAGGTTCGGTTGCATTGAGTCACCAGAGGAAGGTGAAGTTTCCTAATAGTTTGAATCAGAAGAATTGAGCGGTTGACGTATAACACCCGCCAAAGGATGAAAAGGATATAAGTGGGAGATAACCTCGGTCCGGCGCTTCCTCGACGCTTCAGGTAAGCCGGAGGAGAGGTCTGCATCTTTGTTGGTCCGGGTGTGCCGCCAGCTCTCATGAATCTGTTGCTTCAAAAGAAATTGAGGATCTTGATAAGCTAAAGGATGTGAAAATCTTACTTTCCGGGTTACTCTTCGGACTTTCAGCCTTGGCAAGGGCTCCGAGTCGAAGGAAAGTGTCATTACCTCTTCAGTTACCGGGTTACTTGATCCGGTGTCATCCTGCTGATGATCAGTATCAATAGGTGGATAGGAATAAACAAGAAACAAGACAAGAGCTTACAGATTCAGGGGTTACCTCTGACTCGGAGCTGTCACTTAGTTGAAGCAGCTCTGAGGCAGTAGGCCTGCTTCCTTTCTTGCGGGGAGCGGCTCTCCTGGCGGCTTTCTTAGCCTTTCTGGATTTTTTAGCCGCCTCATGGTCGTACTTGACCTTCCAGAATTTATCATCAGCCTGAAAAATACAATGAAGACTTCTTAAGGTTCAAATGAAGACTATCTAAGGAGGAAATAAGATGTTCAGATCAGTGGCTTACCGCCGGGGCCGGGTTAGTCTTGCAGAAGGGGCTTAAGCCGGTCCTCCCGCAGTCTGTCAAGCTCTCATTTAAGAGGGCCTTGGTCATGTCGTCAACAACGTCTTCAGGTAGATCGTTGCGGCTGTGTCACAGAGGGTCATCTTTCCGGCTCGTGTAATCACACATTAAGCCGGGGCGGCGGCTTAAGGGGATCACCCGCCAGGAGATCCAAACCCGGACCAGATCAATGCCATTGAGGCCGTTTCCCAGGAGAGCCTTGATCTTGTTGATGGTGGGGATCAGAGGTTGACGCTCCGCCTGAGATAGTTTGTCTCGTAGAGGGTGGTTTGGTTCCAGACACACGGCACAAAAGCCGGGCAGAGGGCTCTCGTTAGCCGGAGAAATGTCCTGACAATAAAACCACGTCTGGTTCCAGTCCTTTGGATGGCTGGGCGGCTCAGCGTAGGGAAAGAGGCAGTCTCTCCGGCGTTGAATGGAGATTCCACCAAGTTCCAGGCTCGGTCCGTTGGCGCACTCATTCTGGCGGTTCAAATAGAATAGCTCTCTAAAGAGCAGAAGGCTGGGCTCTTCTCCAAGGTAGACTTCGCAGAATACTTGGAAGTTGCATATATTTGACACGGAATTGGGTCCTATGTCTTGTGGCCGCAAATCAAAGAAATTCAGCACATCTCTAAAGAACTTTGAGCCGGGCGGTGCGAAGCCCCGGCTCATGTGATCCGCAAATATTACCACCTCCCCGTCCCTTGGTTGTGGTCTCTCCTCTGACGGGTCAGGGGCGCGGTAAGACATGACATCCTTCTTGGGCAGGTAACCCGTCTTCACAAAGTCCGTTAAGGTTTCGTCGGTGACGTTGGACCTCATCCAGTTGCACGTGATGGGTGCTTTGGGAGCTTTGGGAGGCATGGTGAAAGACGGAAGCCTGTGATAAAAGGAAATGTCCGGTTCAATTAATAAGCCGGCAGAAGTTTACAGTTTAATGTTTAACCTGGCGGCTTATGAAGGGGCCTAATGACATATGGCTAAATGCATCGGGTTATCTAAGACGCTGCAGGTATCGAGAGTAATTCAAATTGTCTACAGCTTTATCATAAATGAGCCGGAAAATTTTACGGTGCGTGGCTTCTTTTAAGCCGGAAATGTAAGCCGCCATAGCTCAGCAGATGCAGTTTTTTACTAAGTTTGGTGAAAACAAGTTTCACAGATCGCAGTAATTATTTTGGATCAAAACGGTTGGCTAAAGAGGAAAGTTTCTAGACCTAAAACAAACGCAGAAGAAGTTCATAGGTTCGAACGGAGCCTTTATGCAGGGAAAAGCGATCTATATACATTGGAAACGGGTGTGAAACAACTACAGTTCTATCCAGTCTACAGATCAAGAAGGGGTGGTAATAATGAAATCTACCAAGAGCTCGCGATGAACGGCGACGAACACGGGAAGAACAGCAAGAACCCTAACGCGGATCTATTCTATGTAACAAGGGCTTACGGGTGCTGGAGAGTTGCGGAGGTCGCCGCCGTTTATCTAGTCACGTCAGGTTGATGCAGCGGCCTGAGTTGGAGAAGACAGGAAGACCCGCGGCGGCGGCGGCGATGGAGCTCGAGTGGGAGAACAGTGGCGAGAGGAGGAAGACGAGTGACTGGAGGCTTATCGGGCCGGGCTATTTATAAGGTGAGGCTCTTAAGTGGGCACGAGAAACGAGGAGGCCACGGCGTGATTATCTCACCACAAAGGCGCCTCGATTTTCGGGATGACCATTAAAGAAAGATCCGTTGGAGATGCGACAGAATATAAAAATTAACTTAATGGAAGATGACATCACGGCGGGTTACCCGGAACCCAGAAGATGACGTCACGACGGGTTATAGCCTTCACACAATTGTAAGCCGGAGATTTTCTATCGAAAGGATTGAAGATTGACATGAGCCGGCTCAAATCAATCTGGGGCCTAATGTTGAGGATATAACCGTTGGAGTCACCCGCCCAGGAGGGGCTGGGTTACCCATGATGGTTACTATGCGAAGCCCAGTACTAAAGATGAAGACGGCGGGTCAATAACGGGCCCAAGACCCGGAGATGGCTTAAGGCCCGTAGCATTAGCCGCCGTTAGGGTAAACTTGTAGTGTAAGGAAAGAATAGATAAGAGTCCGAGCCGGGCACTGTTATGAGCCGGCCGGGACTCTGAGAGCCGCTGGGCGTCAACCTCTCTATATAAAGGGGCGACCCGGCGGCGGTTCAGGACAAGTAAGATCTCGTCGAGAGCCAGGCATAGCAGTTAAGCTCCCTGGTCATCGAAACCCTAATAAATACCACCTCAACTGGACGTAGGCTTTTACCTTCACCGTAAGGGGCCGAACCAGTATAACCCTCGTGTTCCTTGTCCCGTTTAACCCCTTCAAGCTTCCTAGCTGCGATGGCTCCACGACTAAGTCCTAACTCGAGGACATCTGCCGTAACAATTCCACGACACTACTTGTGGTGCATTATTCGGTATTAATTATTCTCAATGCTCGCTTATGAGATTATTTGTTTCTAGGTTGGTCGCTTCTCAATCTTTTGCTAGCCTTCATTTTGCACTAAGTATGATCACTACTTGTGCATCCAAAATCCTTTAAACCAGTTTTGCCACATGAGTCCACTATACCTACCTATATGCGGTATTCTTTTGCCGTTCTAAGCAAATTTGTATGTGCCATCTCTAATTTTCAAAATAAATTTCTCTTTTGTGTGCTCGTACCGCTCGCGAGGCGGTGAGGGGTGGCCAATATTTTCCATGCTAGATGTGTTATTCTCATGATGAGTGTTTATTCACTTGTCAGTGCACAGGAGTAAGGCAAAGTTATTAGGGATGTCCAGTCCCGAAATGAAAAATGAATTTACTTTATGTTGTCAAATAATAAATTCCTTGGAAAGTGTTGGTATGGAGGGCACCCGTGGATATAGTTAGCCATGGAAAGTGAAAGTATGGTGGAAAAAGGCATACACTTTATTTTCTGTTTGGAACCGCCTATGATATATCTAGCATGGAAACTGTTGGGAGCTCTAAGTCGTTTTCGTTGGTTGGAGAAGTATGCCTCTCAAAATGTTTTTTATCTCTCAATTTTTGCTTTGAGCTCTGGCACCTCTACAAATCCCTACTTCCCTCTGCGAAGGGCCTTTCTTTTACTTTATGCAATTTCTATTTTTAATTTGAGTCTCCATCTTCTCTTATAAAGCACCAACTAGGAGGCACTATGATCGTACTTGAGCATTGGGTGTAGCTAATATGCGAGTGTGTTTCATGAATGGATCAATGATTGAGCTTGATGGGCTAGGGATAACTTATTTTAGCATTGATATTTTGAAAGGCATGGTTGCTTGTTGGTATGCTTGAGTATTAAAGTCCTTATGTCAAAACTAGACTATTGCTTTGAACCATATAAAAGTCCAAATGTCCATGCTACAAAAGAAAAAGAGTTTATGATGAATATGATAGGTAGCATTCCACAACAAAAATACCATTTTCAATTGCTAGTTTATCATGATAAGTTTTATGAGAAAGATTTGCTGTTATGATGCTAGGAAAAGTGATTGAAATTATCATTGATCAAACTTATGCACTTTGCTAGCATTCACACTTCATAAATTATTTATTTTATCATTTACCTACTCGGGGCGAGTAGGAATTAAGCTTGGGGATGCTGATACGTCTCCAAAGTATCTAAAATTTCTGAAGTATTCATGCCATGTTTACAACAATTTTATATGGTTTTGGTATGATTTGCTTGGAACTAACCCGGAGTGATGCTGTTTTCAGCAGAACTACCGTGGTGTTGTTTTTTGTGCAGAAATGAAAGTTCTCCAAATGAGCTGAAACTTTTTGATGATTTTTTCGAACAAAAGAGAACCCCGAAGCTTCGTGGAAGGACCAGAAGGTGAAGGAGTAGGGCACAAGACACCGGGCGCGCCTGGACCCTTGTGCGTGCCCCGGTGGGTTGTGCTCACCTCGAGGCCCGTCTTCACGTGAAACCGAGGCCAAAAAATCCTATAAATAGAGAAACCATCGGAAATAAACCTAGATCAGAAGTTCCGCCGCCGCAAGGCTCTGTAGCCACCGAAAACCAATCTAGACCCCGTTCCGGCACCCTGCCGGAGGGGGGAATCATCTCCGGTGGCCATCTTCATCATCACGGCAGCCACTACGATTAGGAGGGAGTAGTTCACCCTCGGGGCTGAGGGTTTGTACCAGTAGCTATGTGTTTAATCTCTCTCTCTCTCTCTCGTGTTCTTGAGATGTTACGATCTTGATGTATCGCGGGCTTTGTTAATATAGTCGGATCATATGGTGTTTTCCCCTCTCTATCTTGTTGTGATGAATAGAGTTTTCCCTTTGAGATTTCGTTGTTATCTGATTGAATACTTTTATGGATTTGAGAGCACTTGATATATGTCTTGCATATGAATATTCGTGGTGACAATGGGGTATCATATTGATTCACTTGATATGTGTTTTGGCACTCAACTCGCGGATTCCCGAGGTGACATTGGGGTAATCTATGCATAGGGGTTGATGCACGTTCTTGTCTTTGTTTCTCCGGTAGAAATCTTGGGGCACTGTTTGAAGTTCTTTGTGTTGGATTGAACATTATAAATCTGAATTTGCGTTGGTATTATTTTAGTACGAACTCTTGGTTAGATCGATCGAAAAGAATAGCTTGGTGTTATTTTAGTACGAACTCTAGGATAGATTGATCACAAAGAATAGCTTTGAGGTGGTTTCGTACTCTACAAAAAATTCCGTCTTATGTTCTCCGCTAGATAGGAACTTTGGAGTGATTCTTCATCGCACTTTGAGGGACAGTTATGTGATCCAATTATATTAGCACTGTTGAGAGATTGCACTAGCGAAAGTACGGACCCTAGGCCTCATTTTCAAGCATTGCAATACCATTTTTGTGCCCGTTTACTATTTGCCACCTTGTTGTTTTTATTTATTCAGATTATAAAATAATATTTCTACCATTAATATTACACTTTTATCACCACCTCTTCGCCGAACTAGGGCACCTATACAATTTGCCATTGTATTGGATGTGTTGGGGACACAAGAGATTTCTTGCATTCGGTTGCAGGGTTGTTTGAGAGAGACCATCTTCATACTACACCTCCCACGGATTGATAAACCTTTGGTCATCCACTTGAGGGAAAATTGCTACTGTCCTACAAAACTCTGCGCTTGGAGGCCCAACACGTGTCTACAAGAATAAAGTTGCATAGTAGACATCAGAGCACACTACAAATGAAGATGATTTTTGACAACATCAATTATTAAACTAGATATGAATGCAAATTAATTTCAGCATCATAGAATTCAATACCTATCCATGAATTGCTGAACACGCGTCGGATCCTGAGTGTTTGTTGACTCTATGAGAGAATCGATGTAGTAAACTGTGTTCTTGTTGGAACAATGAATACCAATGTCCAGTGATTGCTACATATTAAGAAAGCCATGAACTTATGAATTATGTCGAAATCTGAAAGACAATCAGTGTATGCGTGGTTGTTTACTTGACTTATCATTCATGATATGGCCAGAGAAATGATTCTGCATGGGACATGTTTTCGAAGAGACGGACGACCGTGTTAACGGCCCAGTCCCGTAGGTCCTTACCATGTATTGTTGTGCCATTTGCTAATTCAGGATCTATGAAATACACACTCTCCCTTTTTCTTCTCTATGTGTTCAATACTTCAATCCCCTAAGAGGAATAAAATGTAGTTAGTTGTTTATCATTTATAGCCTTGTATGGAGAAGTTGACCAGAGTTTGTTAAGTACTTACAAAATCAGGCATCTAACAAGAGTGGCATCGAGCTCGTTGAAGTTGAAGAAGAGATGTATGTCCTTGAAACTCACATGGATGGAACCAGCATCGTGTCGGAAATGATCTGTGTTGTAGTGGACTAGCAAACCATGATGACATGCTGACATTTGATCCATGCAATATTCATGTAACTCTCGGCAACTGGAGCTGCACTCATCAAAGTATTTGCCAACAAGAAATGGCTGGCCATGGACGTAATTGCGTGCTCTAAGTACGTCTGCTTTACTTTTAGCAAGCAACAAAAGTACTTCTTCATCATCCATGCCGTCAGAAATAATATTACTTCCCGATTCGAACAAGCTGCTGTTAATTTGGTTCTGGGCGATGAGTGCTTTAAGTAAGAGGCAATCGTTCTCTTTCCTCTTCACTCTCCCGATGCGCTTCCTCGTGGGTGTAGCCTTTTTGGCCAATTCCTTCTTGGTACTTGAAGCATTTCTGGCAGAACGTCTGGTTGGCTGCAAGGTAGACTGCCAAGCAGACGGTGAAGCTTCTACGGACTGCTTAGCAGACGGTTTATCTATGCCGGACCGCTGAGCTGGCGGTGCTGCTGTGATGGACTGCTGGGCTATAGGAGCAGAGGCATCAGACTGCTAACCATGCGTTGAAGCTATGTCGAGTTTCTGCATAGGTGGTGCCAACTTGTCGGTGTGTTGAGGAGGCCATGCCAATGCGTTGGTTTGCTAAGCAGAAAGTGCTAATACATTGGTATGCTGATCACACGACTGCGGACCGACGGACTGATGAGCAGTCGGTTCTAGACCTACAGACTGCTTCGCAGGCGGTTCTGAAGCATCAGACTGCTTAGCAGTCCGTTACACCAGGCTGGTCTGCTGAGCATGTGCTGCAGCTGGGTCTCCCCCCGCTGCTTCAGCGGCCGGCATCTTAACCGGTGGTGCGTGTTCAGCAGTTGTAGGCCTTGCCACTGGCTGCTTTGGGGCGGAGGATGACATGGCCTGTACGCCACAAAGTCAAGCCAACTGATCACAGGTTGATGCATAAGCCGTCGGATTACGAGTATTAGGTTCTTTGGGGAAGCACGCGAGAGCTGCTGTGGCAAGGAGAGCGTCACTGGTTGAGGGGCGACATTGGTTGCTCTTGGCGGGGCTTCAGGGATCTCATCGATGAACTCTATTTCCTTTCGTGGCCACTGGATGTGATGTAACAGTGTTTCTCCCAAGGTCCTTTGCTCATTGAAGTCTCCTAGGACATTCTTCAGGGCAAATTCATTGAATCCAGGCTTTACTTCAGTCACGTAGCACTTCACACAACCCGGCTTCAATGGCACATTGTCCAACAAGAGGCCATCTTCCAACAAGGGTGGGCAAACCCAGGCTGTTTCACATTTTAATGTACCTTCATAATCTGTAAGCATGCCCTTCAGTATGTCTTTCATTCCAGATAGATCAGATATAGCATCATCACGAGCAGCTGCAGTCTCAATGTTGCTGGGGTCAGCTGATGCACAGCTACTCTTGTGCAGTGTTATCGTGCAATAAGCAGCATCCTCCATGCCCGCCTCCCCTCCCATCTGCTGGCTATCTGGTAGTGTTAGAGTCTTCTACATCATCATTGACTCCTCAACATCCTTTCGAAAAGCCGGATACATCTCCTTCCTCAACCTTTCATACAATGCATTTTGCTTCATTTCACTCCTCGCTTTTTTCATGCTGAGCCTCTCTTCTTTGTTGAGTGTGAAAGCCCTCTTGTGCGGGACATTAACACCTATACCCCTTGCACGACTAGGGGGCTCTTTTGTTTCTAGAGCAACGGACAGAATGTCACATGGCCCTGAGTTCCTGTAGAACGTTCCAGGGATCTTGGAAGCCTCTAACATCACTTGATACAGTTCTTCGTCATGTGAGTTTTTAAAGTAATAAGTTCCATCATCACACCTCCTTGCACGTTCCCGCAAGTAGTCTCTAGCGCATTGGCCCCTGATTTCACTAAAGGCCGGATTCCCACCCGCCGCTACTGCTTGTTTGTCCTCCTGCTCCCATATCAGTTTCATGCCGTAGTATCCTGCCACACCCATACGGTGGGGGTGTATGTTCTTCTTCTGAAGTTCCGATTGCTTGAAACTCTTCTCAGCAAACTCTTTAGTTGCCCTGACCGTTTTGAATTCTGCCCATTCTGCCTTTGTAATTTGGGGGTATGCGGGGATTGGGTCCTTGACTTCACTCAAGTACTTCTTGTACAACACGTGCTTCCAGTTTCTCCAAGCATCCCTAGCCTTCTTTAGTGGAGCGTGTTCCACCTGCACTCTCCACTGCTCTGGAACGTTGAAGTGATCCATGATCTCCCGAACTATCCTTCACCGTGTTTCTGTGTCAGCCTTCGGAAACCCCGGTAGATTAATGTTGAGCCTTGCCCTGCCAACAAATCCACACACACTCCTAAACCTCATGCGTGCTTTATCTGGTTTAGTTGGAGCCCAAGCCTTTAAATCATTCTCGGTTACTTCATATACAACTTTAGGCTGGTGTGTGGGCTTCCTTGGAGTGTTCCTCCGTGTCCCGGCCGGAAGGGTAATTGCTGCAGCTCTATCCCGTTCAAGATTACTTGATCCCTCACAATCTGCTGAAGACCTAGGGTTGTCAGAATCAGATGAAGATACATCGCCTGAAGCATGAGTGTTGTCGCTGCTACTCGACATCTACAGAGGACACATGTGAAACTCATGAAAGGAGGATAAGCATAAAGTAAGAACTTGGTATCAAGCTTTCTAAACATGTCATGCAATAATTTAGAAAATGTATGGCTAATTTGTTAAGTTTGTGTGACTCGGGTGCCCGCGATCTGTAAATAGGCAGTAACTTATTGGAACAAATACAACTTATATGTAGTTAGGAAGGTAGATAATGAACATATATATGCTCTCCGTTATTTTATAGCCAATTTGGGAACATACAGAATGAAATAGGAAGAGGGATTGCGAGGAAATATGCCTCACCGCGATGGAGAGCAGTAACTAACATGCTTCTTAATGCAAACCCGGCCGGACTAAGGAGAGGGGAGGGTTACAACATCGATATGCTCGAGGGTGGCTAGCGAGCAAACAAAGACGGCGAGGCGTGGGCAGCCGCATGTTAGGAACGGCAATGGAGGTAGGCTTGACACCGAAGAGCGGGCACACGACCAGGGTGAGCACGGTGGCACCGGAGAGAGTTCTGTTGTGGATCTGGGGGAGGGGGGAGCTGGCGATGGAGATTGGGTGGACTAGTCGAGTGAAACGTGGGTGGGCGGTGGGAGGGTGTTGGCGGCCTAGGTGAAAAGGGTGAAAAATATCCTCGGTCGCCGCTCGGAAAGGCCTATGCAAACGGTTGCCTCTAAGCGCTCGTGTGCACAAAGAGAATATTTCCATTTGAAATGAAGACATACTAATTTTGAAATTAAGACGTGAGTTCATCGTCACCTCTAAATTTTTCCCACGTTAAGCAATCACCATTATACCATGGGTTTGATTTGCTGGTGCATTTCAGGTCTCGTGTGCTATATGTAAGACATTTTTTGGCATTTACCGTGCATTTTGGCATATAAATCAATTCCTATCCGGACTGCATTTCCTGACGAAAGGGATGAGGATTGCCGTCCCATCTGGGAACATTCAACGATGCAGACGTATGATCCGTGGGGTTTGGGTTCTGGCCAATCAGAACGCACGAGTCAGATCACGCGCGCAGCAAGGGGGGCATCGGCCACGGTTTGGTAGGCACATGGCTTTCGTGAGTGAACCGTGTGCAATTTGAAAACATTTTTTTGCGAGGTGCTATTTGAAAACAGTTACATGAACTAACATCACATTTTTTTTGAATGAAAACAAGAGTTCATCGTTTTGCCTCCAAATTGTTTCCACGGTAAGAAATCACCATTGTACCCTACGGTTCGATTTTCTCGTGCATTTGAGGTATCGTTTGCTATATTTGAGTCATTTGCTATAGTCGCAACTACACATGGGTGCTAGCTAGCTAGCAAGATCATTTGTGTGTCGCTTTGGGAGTTTTCATTTATTGTTCGAGAAATGGGAAAAAATTCAAACAGTTTGGCCGCAGGGTGCGGCCAGAGGCGTATGCCTTGTTGGTATTGTAATTACAGGAAATGCATATAGAGTCCGAAAATAACGAAAATCCGTGTGTCACCATGCCGTGTTCTCAGGATCACATGGAATTTTTTGGTAAAGATGGCACGAGGTTTGATGCTCACACCTTCCAAATGGGAGCATCTCACAAGAAGGATCATAGTTTCCAAAAGGAGATGCGACACTTCAGACTCCAATCGTCAGTGACTACATTGTTCCGCTTTGAATTATTTCCACGGTAAACAATCACGTATATACCCTAGGATTGATTTTCCGGCCCATTTCAGGTCTCGTTGCTATACTCAAGTCATTTTTTGCACTTACCTTGCATTTAGTGCATATAATTGAATTCAAAACCATTCTACAACTACATTTGGGGTGTTAGTTAGCAAAGAAGGTGTACAAATCATTTTTGTGTCGCTTTGCGAGTTTTCATCCATTGTCTGAGAAACGGGGAGAAGTTTCAAACATTTCGGCCACGAGGTGCGGCCACAAGCGTAGGCCTAGTTGGTATTTTAATTACTGGGAATTCAGATGGAGTCCAGACTTCATCAAAACCGGTCTGTGCCCGTGGCGTGCTCTCACAACCCCGGGGAATTTTTTTGGTAAAGTTTGGCACAGGTTTTGATGATCGCTCCTTCCAAACCAGAGAATCTCACATGAAGGACCATGGTTTCCAAAAGGAGACGTGTCAATTCAAACTCCAGTGGTCGGTGACTTCATGGTTTGGCCTCATAAAAATTTCCACGGTACGCATTCACCATTATACCACGGGTTTGAATTTCTAATGCATTTCAGGAATCGTTTGCTATATTTAAGGCATTTTTTGAATTTAACATGCAATTTGTGGATATAAATAAAATCACAACCGGAACTGCATGTGCTGTCAAAAGGGATGAGGATCGCCGTTCGATTAAGGAGAATCTAACAGTGCAGACGTATGATCCGTGGGGTTTGGGTTCTGGCCAATTAGAACGCACGACTCAGATCGCGCGCGTGGCAGGGGGCATCGGCCATGGTTTAGGGGACACACTGCTTTCGTGAGTGAACCATGTGCTATTTAAAGAAATTTACATTACCTAACATCAACAAACATCTTTGTGACCTTGAGGTTGCAGATTGTTGGTGAGACCAACAATGGCACACACCCTACCACGATGGTGCGGTCAGGGTCGAGGGACTTGGCCGGGTTGAGCGACCCGGCCAAGTGCGTGCCAGATTGAGGGGCAATGCCGGCCCTGATGTTTTTGAAAAGGATCCGGATACCGTTGCCTGCCCGGGGTTCATCCCCCCGACAGTCACTACAAAAAAAGACACATCCATGACATTTTGGGCCGAACGCATTTTTTTCTGTCATACTTATGACACTTCTATGACGATAATTGTGACAAAACCCGGTATCATCATAGATGTGGTGGTCTCCTACTTCTATGACAAAAAATCATGACAGAAAATGGGCTTTTCGTCCTGAGCGGGCCGGAGACGCAGCTGCATGACATTCTTTGGGCCGTCCATGACGGAAAAAACCGTGGTAGAAGCAAGGGCGAGGAAAATTTCGAGGAGTTGCTGGTTACGGTGGGTGGTCGGGGGCTGAGCGATGCGCGTTTTTCTCATACACGTACGCGCGCGTGTGCGAGGCGTTGGGCTCTAACTGAACCCGAGCGAGGCATTTGCCTATACTGAACCCGAGCGATTGCACTGCAGGCTATGGCTGTTAACTGAACCCGATCGATCGATTCCTTCGCTACTGCTGCTAACTGAAGCCGTTGGCTGCCTCTGGATGAACAGTGAGCGTTGGGGGGGGGGGTTGGATGCATAGTGAGCGGTGGGGGTGGATGAACAGGACCCCGTGGCATTGCCTCTGGATGCACTAGTGCAGAACCGGGCTTTAGCGCCGGTTCGTAAGGGCCTTTAGTGCCGGTTCTACTATAACCGGCACTAAAGAGGGGAGACTAAAGGCCCCCCCTTTACTACCGGTTCGGCATGAACCGGCGCTAAAGAGCCACCACGTGGCACGAGCCAGGCCCAGGTGCTGGTAGACCATTAGTACCGGTTGGTAACACCAACCGGTACTAAATGTTTGGGGGTGTTTTGGTTTTATTTTTTATTTTCCATTAATTTTGTGTTTTCCATTTAATTCTTTTTTTGCTGGTATTTTACGATACTACATATTGTACACGTTATGCATATATATAAATAGATTTTCTCGTACAACCGCATATATATATAAATATATATCATCGAATGTCTCACAATCAACACCATTTATTATTCACACATACACATGTATATATATATACAATTTCTCCTACATGTTGTCTTGGTGCCTTCGGAGCACGATGACAAGTGGTTCATGGGGGCGGTAGCGGGTAATAGTATTCTCCTTTGGGATCTATGACCTGGTCGAGCAAAAATCCCGCTATTTCCTTTTGAAGTGCTCGCATGCGCTCCGTTGGTAGGAGCTTGTCCCGCACGTCACAGAACTGTTAAGAAGGAGATCAATATCGATAATCATGTAAAAATCGTGAATAGTGTTCTGCGAAACGTACCCCTTGCTGTCTATCAGATTTGCTCCTTTCGGACGCCATCATGCGAATGTTCTCGCAAACGTAGAATGCACACACATCACGCCTCGGCGCCTACTGCATTGCCTTTATGAGAATTGAATTTAATCAGGTAATAATTAATCAAGCATGATAATTAATTAATGGTATTGAAACAAGAATTAAAGAGATGGTAGCTAGCTAGCTGGTACTACTTAATTACTTACCCTGGGTCGATACAAAAACAACTTTTTTCTCCATTTTCCTGGAGTCACCATGATGAACTTTGCCCAAGCCCTACCCGCCGGAAAAGAAAATTAATAGGTTATTAAATAGTTCATATCAGGAAATGACGAACCTAAATAAGCCGAGATATAGTTAATAATGATTGAAATTACCTGTTGACTATCCCCTTCACGGTGGAGTAGTCACTTTCTTCTTTAATTAGTGAGTCCAGTACTTCAACATTTCCTTCCTCAACTTTAATGTCTACCAAGATCCAGTGGTAACTGCATGCGCACATGTTTGCATGTCTTAATTAAGCGGGCATGCGCACAACACTAATCAACTACCCTAAACCGGATACACTTAATTAAGCGGGCATGTGCACAGTAAACAAAAACAGAATTTGTAGTACAAGACAGTGTGACTCACAGGAAGTTGTAAGGAAGTAGTATATCTTCATTGGTATTGAGGCGATTCAAGAACTCTAGCATGCTTTCCTCTAAACTTGTTTGATAATTTTCAAGATTCCATGTGTATTCATTAATGGTATTTGGGTCAATGAACCCAATGCCATAGCGTCCACATTTTTTCATTTCATTTATCTTCATCCTGCATAATACCACAGAAAAGAATATAGTGAGGATAATGACAGGTAATGATAGATTGATCAAAATGATCACTACACCTAGCTTGAGACTTAAATTATAGAAATAAATCACTTACAGACAATAGCAACTGACGATAGATTTGTCGAGTGCATCTTGATTGAATAACTGAAATAGTTCTGAATACTCAACGGACACAACTTTCTCATGGAAGTAATGCTCCTCCTTGACATTCACCATGAGGGACTCTCGATTGGAAATCTTGGTAATGTTCATGTACCACTGATGCTATTCATACATTCTCGTTGGGAGGTTCTTGACCTTGTCTGGCTCGACCAAAGGTTGGCCCCGAACAGATTTCCGTTTTATTTCCTCCTCTCTAAGCGGAGACATGGGCTCGATTTTGAGGAGTTGTCCAACAGTGATATTGAGCATTTCAGCCTGCATTATATGCTCCTCGGTTATTACCACATTGCCCAGCTAGGGAACGTTAACGGTTTGCCCACATATATATAGGGCGCGCGTACGCTCATGTGTTGTTGGCACAACAAGCGGGGGGATCGATTGCGCCGCCTGTTCTCCCAGGTGAGGAACGGTTTTCCCACATTTTTTGACAGCTGCTTGTTGGCTCGAGCTCGAGCTCGCTTCTCTCTGTAGTCGTGCTCGATGTGCCTTCCTGATTTGGCGCTCATAGTCTGAGTCAATAGGCTTGGGAGCTGGTTTTCTTGCCATATGAATAAAGTGGTCAATAACTTCGTCAGACACTTTCTCCCTTGGCGGCGGTGCCTGTGTCGGTCCAAAATGGGCGTCCACTTCGGCCCGCACTACAGCTTCGTTTTGCTCCTTGGTCATGTCGTGAGGCCTCAGAGGAAGAGGAGCGAGGCTTGGACCATATTTATATCGCTTGTCTCCGCATGTACCTCCTGTACTGCCTCGACTCGTACCGCTACGCACCATAGCTGTCGCATGTCTCTTCTACGATTGCTGAGACGGCGGAGACGGCTGACGTGGCTAACGCTGTGCCAGACTTGAAGGAGGAGGAGTGTCCTGACGCTGTGTCGGACTTGAAACCGGAGGAGTGGCCTGACGCTGTGCCGGACTTGAAGCAGGAGTCTGCTCATGCATTCGGGGACTTGGAGGAGGTGGCGGACTTCGAGGAGGAGTCGGCTCACGCGTTCGTGGACTTGGAGGAGCGGGAGTCTGCTGACTCGGTGGCAGACTTCGAGGAGGAGTCGGCAGACGACGCGGTGTCGGTGGACTTCGAAAGATGATGCAATCCTTTCTCCATAGGATGATACGATGTATGGCCTCTCCCAGTGTAAGCTCTTCGTCACCTCCAGGAATATCAAGCTGTAGCCCCGAATAGTGGTCCACCACGTCATCAACCAAGACACGAGCATAGCTCGCTGGAATCGTGTTGCAATGGAAGGTTGCTTCGGGGGGATTTGTAAAAGCAACGGCGTCCGCCACCTTCACGGATATGCTGTTCATTTTGTAGTGTAGCTCACAGTTAGTGTTCTCTGTGATGTCATCCACAGGGTATCTATCCAGCAGTGCGTCGCCCGGGGTGGAACCAACGCTGCTTCTCGGCATGGATGGGACGGTGCTATCCAATGCTGGACGATCATCCGCTTGCTGCTGCCGCTGCTGAGACCCCCTTTCCTGGCTAAGTGAGTCGATCTGCTATTGCTGCCGCTGGAATTTGAGTGCCAAGTCCGCATGCAAAGCTTCTAGGCCTTTAAGGCGTTCTGTGTCGTGCTTCCTCTGCTCCTCCTCCAGCTTCCTCTTCTCCTCCTCCTCCTCCATTTTCTTTCTTGCACGGGACCTGTAGTCGTCGTTCCATTCCGAAAAGCCCTCATACCAGGGAATAACGCCCTTCCCTCACGTTCTTCCCGGGTGTTCAGGATTTCCCAGGGCGCGCGTAAGCTTGTCGTTCTCTCTGTTGGGCGTGAACACCCCCTTTCGAGCATCTTATATTGCGTCAAGTAACTTCTGTTCGGCTCCTTTTAGACTTGCCTTCTGCGAAACCAGGCCTGTCTTCGGGTCCAACGCCCCCCATGCGCATGGAACCAAGTTCTGCACCTGAGGGGCCAGCTCCTAGTAACCGGAGTGACCCCTGCATCCTCCATCTCTTGCTCAGACTTATCCCACTTAGGCATTCCCACCGCATAGCCACCTGGACCCAGCCTATGGAACTGCGTCTTTTTTGCGGCATTGGCCTTGTTTTTATCGACCGTTCCTTAGATAATTCTGATTCCTTGAATTTCACGAAATCGGCCCAGTGTTCTCTTTGCTTCTCCAGTGTTCCAGTGAATTCTGGAGTCTTCCTTTGTGCAGCGAGGTAGTTGGCCCATACAGTTTTCTTGTGGGTGTTGAATGCAATTGCCATCTTCTTAAGAGCAACGCCCTTGACTTCCACATCTGCTTCAGTGAAATAATCTGGTAGGGTGAAATGTTCCATCAGAGATTCCCAAAGGTTTTTTTTGCTCTGTCGTCGACCCAAGTAACACCTGGACGTTTAGTTTTTGGCTCTTTCCATTCTTGAATGGAGATCGGGAGTTGGTCTTTCACAAGAACTCCGCACTGACGAGTCCACTTGTTCGCAATGTTCTTAGGCGTGAGGGGTTCGCCACTAGGTTTGACGGACTCGATGTTGTACTTTACACCCTCCTTCAACTTTCTGCCCGGGCCTCGCTTTGTCCTGCTGTCTGTAGAAGCAGATTTGCTCGATCCGGAGGGCTGAAAGAAGAAAGATCGATTCGTTAATATATCTTCAAATAAAAAAACATGTGATGATCACCAGATGCATGCTTATATAAATATACCTCGCTGGTAGTCTTTGTTATTTGAAGATCAGCATTGTCTGTGTCATCATAAACATTGTCTGTGTCATCATAATCATAATCATAGTTCATGACTTCATCAGCTCAGTCGTCGAGATCGAATATCTTTTCATCACCCTCTCCGGTATTTTTCAGATATTGGGAGCTGTCATCTCCTTCATTCAGATCATCTAGCCTGCGAGGGCTGCGTATGATGTCGAACAATTCATCTTCTCTCTCTGCCGGTATTGTCCGCCATAGCTTTTACTTAACTAATACAGAAGAAATATAAAACAATTTAGTATTCAAATTACAAAGCATGGATGCAATCAATAAGGAAAAACTGAATCATATAGTACATAATATATGCATCGTCTCGATTAATATATAATCTCGAATACATCATCGTCTCGAATAATATATATAATCTTGAATACATCGTCTCTAATATTATATATCGAATACATCACTAGCTAGGTACCTAATAAAGATCGAGTACTACAGAAGAATCTAGGCCACTCGCGGTTCCTGGGGCGCGGGCGGTGGGCACCCAAAGAGAAGGAACCATCACAGGATGATATCTCCGGTCATCTGCCCAAAGAACCTGCCAAGTATTGGAGAACCTGACGTCCATAGCAGCCATGTAGCGATGGACGTGCTCGTCCTCCTCCCTGACATGGCGACGCACCACCTCCGGTGGGGCCGGCTCCCTCTGCACCGAATGTGGCCCACGCGAACGCCACCAAAGGAGATCAGGATCGACGACGGGACCCAAGGCCGGGTTCCTCACCAAGCGGCGCGCCCCTCCAGGTAGCACCTCCCAGTGCCAGCCCGGCGGAGCCCAGTCCTGGACATGGGTCCTCTGAAGCAGGACGTTGTCGCGAACGGGTCGACGACAAGGATGCGGGCCGGGCATATCGTTGAGAACAAATACTATATGCTCGTAAAAAGTAACATTTTTTAAATGATTGGATTGTGATAACTAAAATTCTATATGCAAATTCTAACAAATTGACATTAATCTAATTCATCTAACTGAAACTAATTCTAAAATTTCTAACATTATTTCTGATTATATAACTAACATTTCTATAACATTTCTAATATTTCTATAACTAAAAAACAAAAAAATTGCTAACATTTCTTAAATATTTCTATAACTAAAAAACAGAAAACATTTATAACATTTCTATATAACTAACATTTCTAATATTTCTATAACTAAAAAACAGAAACATTTCTAACATTTCTATAGATATTTCTATAACTAAAAAACAGAAAAATTTCTATAACTAAAATTTATAACAAAAAAACTAGTGTGTGTGTGTGTGTGTGTGTGGACATGGCGGCCGAGGCATTAGCTCACCTGTGAGGCGACGGGACGGGGCGGCGACGACGGGGCGGGGCGC
>NC_057799.1:465936578-465947271 GCF_018294505.1 Triticum aestivum | reverse complement strand
GCCGGGGCGGCAACGGCGATGGGGGTGGCGACGAGGGGCGGGGACGGCCGGGGCGGCGACGCGTCGGGTGCGGCGACAACGTCGATCGGGGCAGGCGGCGTGTCGTCGATGGAGAGGAAGAAACAGAGGGAAACTGAATTTTTTTCAAGTGTTGTATATATAGGATGGACCTTTAGGACCGGTTGGAGCCACCAACCGGTACTAAAGGTCTGTTTTGGCCAGGCCAAGCGGCGGGAAGCGCCCCCGCCTTTAGTACCGGGTGGTGGCTCCAACCGGTACTAAAGACCCCCCTTTAGTACCAGTTGGAGCCACGACCCGGTACTAAAGGGGTGCGCTGGCGTAGGTGCGGTGCGGCAAGTTTAGTCCCACCTCGCTAGCCGAGGGGCGTCCGCACTGGTTTATAAGCCCCAGTGCGGTAGCTCTCTCGAGCTCCTCTCCAAAGCAGGCCTATTGGGCCTACCTGTTCTCTGCTGCCATGTGGGCCTACTAGGCCTTTGCGGGCCTGCATTCTGGCCCAACAAAACATTGTGCTTCTAGTCGTATGCAGGCCGCTCTGGCCCAGTAGGCGGGCTTTTTTATTTTCTTAATTTTTTTGCTTTATTTATTTTTGTTTTATTTATTTTGAGTTGTTTTTTGCTGTATTTAGAGTTTCTTTGTGAATATTTTTGCTTTAAGTATAAGGAATTACAAACTTTCTGTTAGTGCCGGTAGTTTTCAAATTTGAATAGTTTAAATTTTGAATTATTTGAAATTTGTGTGAATCACTAGTTTGTGAATAACTTAACTTTGAAAATAGATTTTTCAATGATTCTTTTTTCTTATGTTTAATATTAGTGTGTTTTATCATTATATTCAATTTGGTAATGCTTAGGTTATTTAAAAAATGAAATGCCTTTGTAACAGATGAGTTTTCGTCCGAAACCCAGATACTTCGAAAGAGATTGTCCATTTTGTACATGAAGTGCATCCAGTTTTTGCCGTAACCCTCTCTACTTTTTTGCACATGTTATCTGGGTGAAATTATGATACCATGCCAACTTTCAACCTTTTCTGAGTTCATTTGAAATGCTTTGCAATTTCAGGGTCATTTAGCTGAAAAAATCAGTAAATGCATGAAAGAATTTGTTTGCACATAAAATTTCTTCACGTTTCAAATGCCAAAACACATAACTACCCTAACTATTACAGAGATTCCCTCCTGGGTAAACACAGAAGAAAGTGATGATAGTGAAGCCGATCACATCCTAGATCTTTGGGTGTGAAACCTTTTCTTCGCGTGTGTCCCATTGCGCCGTAGCCATGGAAAATCTTCATCATTTAACTGGATGCTCGGGTCAATATTCACTGTGAATGGAGCAATTTCATCAAACTTTTCATAATCTTCTGACATGTCTGTCTTGTCATCCACTCCCACGATGTTTCTTTTCCCTGAAAGAGCTATGTGGCGCTTTGGCTCATCGTATGATCCATTCGCTTCCTTATCTTTTCTTTTTCTCGGCCTGGTAGACATGTCTTTCACATAAAAAACCTGCGCCACATCATTGGCTAGGACGAATGGTTCGTCTGCATACGCAAGATTGTTGAGATCCACTATTGTGATTCCGTACTGCGGGTCTTCCGTTTCCCCGCCTCGTGTCATATTGACCCATTTGCACTGAAACATAGGGACCTTCAAACCACCTCCATAGCTAAGTTCCCATATGTCCTCTATGTAACCATAATATGTTTCCTTTTCCGTGTTGGTTGTTGCATCAAAGCGGACACCACTGTTTTGGTTGGTGCTCTTCTTATCTTGGGCGATCGTGTAAAATGTATTCCCATTTATCTCGTACCCTTTGAAAGTCATTATATTCGACGATGGTAACTAGGACAGCGAGTACAAGTCATCTTCAATATCGCCATCATGCATGGCACGTTTCTGCAACCAACCGGCAAAAGTCCTCGTTTCTTCACGTGTAATCCAGTCGTCAGACTGCTCCGGGTGTTTGGAGTGTAGAAAATTCTTGTGTTCCTCCTTATACGGAGCAACCAAGGCGGAATTCTGTAGAACTGTGTAGTGTGCTTCAGTGAGAGAATGCCCGTCCATATATATTTTTTGATCCCCTCCTAGCGTGCCTTTTCCATCCAGTCTGTCCTTATGCCGCGATTCAGGAACACCAATCGGCTTAAGGTCAGGAATAAAGTCAATACAAAACTCAATGACCTCCTCATTTTCATGGCCCTTCGAGATGCTTCCTTCTGGCCTAGCACGGTTATGAACATATTTCTTCAAGACTCCCATGAACCTCTCAAAGGGGAACATATTGTGTAGAAATACAGGACCCAAAATGTTAATCTTTTCGCAAAGGTGAACTAGGACGTGCATCATGATGTTGAAGAAGGATGGTGGGAACACCAACTCGAAACTGACAAGACATTGCACCAAATCATTTTGTAACCTTGGTATGATTTCTGGATCGATTACCTTCTGAGATATTGCATTGAGGAATGCACATAGCTTCACAATGGCTAATCGAACGTTTTCTGGTAGAAGCCCCCTTAATGCAACCGGAAGTAGGTGCGTCATAATCACGTGGCAGTCATGAGACTTTAGGTTCTGGAACTTTTTCTCTGCCATATTTATTATTCCCTTTATATTCGACGAGAAGCCAGACGGTACCTTCATACTGAGCAGGCATTCAAAGAAGATTTCCTTCTCTTCTTTGGTAAGAGCGTAGCTGGCCTGACCCTGATGTATGCCGTCTATTCCGTGCATACGTTGCTGGTCCTCCCATACCTCTGGTGTATCTTTTGTCTTCCTATACACGCCCAAGAAGCCAAGCAGGGTCACACAAAGATTCTTCGTCACGTGCATCACGTCGATTGCGGAGCGGACCTCTAGGTCTTTCCAACATGGCAGGTCCCAAAATATAGATTTCTTCTTCCACATTGGTGCGCGTCCGTCAGCGTCCTTCGGAACAGGTTGTCCGCCAGGACCCTTTCCAAAGATTACCTTCAAATCCTTCACCATATCATGCACATCAGCACCAGTACGGTGGCGAGGCTTCGTCCGGTGATCCGCCTCACCTTTGAAATGCTTGCCTTTCTTTCTTACGGGATTCCTGCTCGGAAGAAATCGACGATGTCCCAGGTACACAATCTTCCTACTACTATCCAAATATATACTGTCGGTATCATCAAGATAGTGCATGCATCCGCGGTATCCCTTGTTTGTCTGTCCTGAAAGGTTACTGAGAGGAGGCCAATCATTGATGGTCACGAACAGCAACGCCTTTAGGTCAAATTCTTCCTGTTTGTGCTCATCCCACGCACGTACACCTGTTCCATTCCACAGCTGTAATAGTTCTTCAACTAATGGCCTTAGGTACACATCAATGCTGTTGCCGGGTTGCTTAGGGCCTTGGATGAGCACTGGCATCATAATGAACTTCCGCTTCATGCACAACCAAGGAGGAAGGTTTTACAAACATAGAGTCACAGGCCAGGTGCTATGGTTGCTGCTCTGCTCCCCAAAAGGATTAATGCCATCTGCGCTTAGACCAAACCATACGTTCCTTGCGTCATCTGCAAACTCCTTCCCGTACTTTATCTCGATTTTTCTCCACTGCGACCCATTAGCGGGTACTCTCAACTTTCCGTCCTTCTTACGGTATTCTCTGTGCCATCACATCGCCTTGGCATGCTCTTTGTTTTGGAACAAACGTTTCAACCGTGGTATTATAGGAGCATACCACATCACATTGGCAGGAATCTTCTTCCTGGGGCGCTCACCCTCGACATCACCAGGGTCATCGCAGCTGATCTTAGAGCGCAATGCACCGCATACCGGGCAAGCGTTCAAATCCTCGTACTCACCGCGGTAGAGGATGCAGTCACTAGGGCATGCATGTATCTTCTGCACCTCTAACCCTAGAGGGCAGACAGCCTTCTTTGCTTCATACGTACTCTCGGGCAATTCGTTGTCCTTTGGAAGCATATTCTTTATCATTACCAGCAACTTTCCAAATCCCTTGTCACATACACCATTCTCTGCCTTCCATTGCAGTAATTCCAGTGTGGTGCCCAATTTTTTCTGGTCAGCTTCGCAATTCGGGTACAACAATTTCATGTGATCCTCTAACATGCACTGCAACTTCTTCTTCTCCAAATCACTTACACAGTTTCTCTTTGCATCGGCAATGGCCCGACCTAGATCATCAGCGGGCTCATCTGATGCCTCTTCTTTAGCTTCTTCCCGCATCGCCGGCTCAGCTTCTTCCCGCATTGTTGTATCATCGTATCCAGGGAACCCATGGCCAGGATAGCTGTCGTCGTCTTCTTCTTCTTCATTCTCATCCATCATAACCCCTCTTTCTCCGTGCTTGGTCCAAACATTATAGTGGGGCATGAAACCGGACTTAAACAGGTGGACGTGAATGGTTCTTGACGTAGGGTAATTGTGACCATTCTTACAGACAACACATGGACAAGGCATAAAACCATCTGCCTGCTTGTTTGCCTCAGCCGCAAGCAGAAAAGTATGGACGCCATTAATGAACTCGGGAGAGCATCGGTCATCATACATCCATTGTCGGCTCATCTTCATTACACAACACCGAAAAGACCAAATTAATACAAGTTCATACATATATATAGTTCATACAACACTTAAATGCAACAAACAAATAACTCTCTAGCTAAAGCATTTAAATGCAACAACAAATGCGATCAAGATCGCAACTAAGGTAACAATTGATCCAACAGCATAATGATACCAAGCCTCACTATCAATGGCATATTTTCTAATCTTTCTAATCTTCAAGCGCATTTTCTCCATCTTGATCTTGTGATCATCGACGACATCAGCAACATGCAACTCCAATTCCATCTTCTCCCCCTCAATTCTTTTCAATTTTTCTTTCAAATACTCATTTTCTCTTTCAACTAAATTTAGCCGCTCGACAATAGGGTCGGTTGGAATTTCCGGTTCACATACCTCCTAGATAAAAATATCTATGTCAACTTCATAGGCATAATTTGTCATAAACAAAAAATGCAAAAACTAGTTTTAAAAGAGAATATATACCACATCCAAATCATAACAAGGATGAGGGCCGACGGGGACGGATATCAAAACCATCGCACTATGTATAACAAACAACGTACGGGTAAGATAATTATACGAGTAACTATATATCCAAATCACACAAACATCAATTTGGTAATGTAAAACATTCATGAACAAGAGGCTCACCACAAGCCAGGTGGTGCCGGCGACGGGACGGTGCGGGCGATCGACGGTGGTTACGACGGAGATTTAGAAGGCACTAAGTAAACCACACCTACATATGCAAACTAATTAAGTGTTATTTTTGACCTCAAATTGCATATAAATCAAATACTAGCATAATTCCTCCCAAATACTATACAAAGCATTGCAAGAGCTAGTCTAGCAATGAGGGATGAAAGGACAAAGTTGCTAACCTTTGTGATCATTTGAATGGATGGGGGCCTTCAAATCTTGAGAAATTTTGGGAAAAATGTGTGATGAGCTCGAGAGGAAGAGGGGAAGAACAGAGGAGGAGAGGGGAAAGGGGAAGAACAGAGCGAGCTCGGGTGGACGAAGGGTTTATGTACGACGACCTTTAGTACCGGTTCGTGCCACGACCGGTACTAAAGGTGCTGGAGGGGCCCCAGACTGACAACATCCTGACACCACTCTCTTTACTACCGGTTCGTGGCACAAACCGGTGATAAAGGTTCGCCACGAACCGGTACTAATGAGAGCGGCCGGCTAGCCGTAGGAACCGGCACTAATGGACACATTAGTGCCGGCTCAAAATCGAACCGGCACTAATGTACTTCACATTTGACCCTTTTTCTACTAGTGATGAACAGGACCCCGATCGATCGAGACGGTTGGGGCTGGATGAACAGGACCCCGTGGAGGGCTGGTGAACAGGACGACCCTGTGGAGGGCTGGATGAACAGTAGACGATGGAGGGGTGGATGAACCGTAGCCCGTGGAGGGGTGGTTGAACAGGAGCCCGTGGAGAGGGGTGGTTGAAAAGTAGCCGGTGGAGTAGCGCGCGATGGAGGCTGGATGAACAGGAGCCCGTGGATGAACAGTCACAGGTCACTAGTAGGAAAAGGGGCTTTTACCCCGGTTCATAAGGGCCTTTAGTCTCGGTTCAGGAACCGGGACTAAAGGGTCGTTACTAATGCCCTAGCCCTTTAGTCCCGGTTCTTACACGAACCGGGACTAAAGGCCGTCCACGTGGCCGGTGCGGGGAGCCCAGGCAGGAGGGCCTTTGGTCCCGGTTGGTGCCACCAACCGGGACCAATAGGCATCCACGTGTCAGCACCTTGCAGGAGCTGACGTTTTTGTTTTTTTGAAAGGGGGTGGTTTAGGGGTTTTGGGGGGTTAATTTAGGTGTTTCATATATTGTGTTAGCTAGCTAATTAATAGAGAGAAGTGTCCTCTCTTATCTCCGTGCTTGGTCGACGGTACGTACTATATACGTATGGAGAGGAGTAGACACGCTAGCTAGTAATCATTTGAAGGAAACAGAAGATCATCATGAACATATGCATACAGAGAGAAGTGATATCGACCACCTCTCCTTCTCCGAGATATTGGTCGAACAACAAGTTCTCGTATATCTATCCGACACTACCGGCTACATATATACAATAATTATCTCTTACAATACAATCTCCTAATTATATTGTAGGAACACAGGGTCCACATAGTATTCTCCGTTTTCAACGATCACGCGGTCAAGGAAGAAAGCCGCCAATTCCTCTTGAATTCCTAGCATACGATCTTCTGCTAGGAGTTGATCCCGCTTCCTAAAAATCTAATTTGAAGAAGGGGGTCAATACATATATATATATGAATAAATGAAACTCAACACAAATGATGGTAATAAAATAAAATTGTGAATATTATTGCTTACGCACTTCATATTGTTCTTCAGTGGAGCCCCGCTCACAGGTATGGTAGCGGATGGACTCGCAAACGTAGTATCCACAGTAATTATTCCCGGGTTGCTGCCATAACCACTTTACAAGAAATAGAGGTCAATCAAACTGATAAGCAAGCATGCTAAATGGTATTGATCAAACTAGCGCTTGAATCACTAGGAGATGCGCGGAACATGCTACTATAGTACTTACTTTCGGGTGTCTAAATTGCAGCTGGTTCGGCAGTCCCGGGGCTTTTGAGGTGAATTTTCTCCAAACCCTGCCAGACAAAGAAAACAATTACTTGATATCAGGAAATGAACAAAGTTGCTGATATGGTGGATAATGATCGATTTAACTTAATTCTGGAGCATTTGAGTCATGTTTGCATAGTCCTGGGGATCTTTTCGTCTCGAGTCTAAGACGGTTACTACTCCCGGCTCAAGCTTAATCTCTAGGAGAATATAGTGGAAGCTGTGCATGCATGCATAAGTCATCAAGTACATTACCATAACCTGGACTAATAAGGGAAACCGAATATGCAGAAGACAGTAACACTCACTTGAAGTTGTAAGGAAAGAGTATTATATCTTTGTTTTGATTTAATACCAACGATTGTAGCAAGTTGGCCTCGGCTTCTTTGGGATGTTTTTCAACCGTATATGCATTTATGAGATTTGTGTTGATGAACCCAATATCACCGATTTGTCTTTTCTTCAATTCAGCGATCTTCAATCTGCATAATATAGTGAGGATAAGTATAAATACATGCAATGAAAGAGCTGGCCTATATAGAGAGACTTAATGACAGAAGTAGTACTACTTACAGACAGTAGCAAGTGATCGTTGTTTTATCGAGGGACTTTAGATTGTAAAACTAGAAGAAATCCTCAAATGGAACATTCAGCAGTTCAATTCCAACGAGGTCATGCTCCGGTTTAACTCTCAGCGTCAAAGTACTCATCCCATCAGACTCTCTGCAGGTTTTCATGTACCAATCATGTAGTCTTTGCATCATCGTGCTTGGAGATCTGACATCTTTGACGAGAGGCTTCCCGTAATGGTATTTGTGGTTGTCCACCTCCATGATTTCATATTGTACATCGTCGGGCAGGTAATCTCCAAGATTGCTATAACCGGGCACCATACCGGGATCATTAGTGACGATGTATTTTGACACCTTGAGCGGGGGGCACGATTGGTTCGCTTGTTCGCCAAGCTGGGCAATTTTTTTCCCAGCTCGTTGTTCTTTCATCCTTTTATCACTGACAGTACTTCCCGACCGCTCCGCTTCGGCATATGCCTTTCCAAGAACACGCTCATAGTTGCCTCTTGGCGGAGACTTTGGTGGTTTTGTCAGGGCAGCCAGAGTGCGCTTTGCATTCACCGGATCTACCTTCTCCTCCGAGGTGGATGTTTCTTTGCTTTGACCCCTTCAAAGTAGTTCATCACTTCGGCTCGCACGATCTTCGCGTTCTCCTCCTCGGTCCTCTCATATGGTAACTCCTCTGGAGTCTTCAGAGAAGGACCGAATCTGTATTGCCTCCCGCCTCTGGCAGCTGTACTGCTAGACGCCGGCAGAGCAGACGGAGCGGCTGCGGCTGTCTTCTTTCCATGCTTACGAGGCGGAGGAGAAGGACTACGACGCGCCGGAGCAGCCGCAGCGGCGGCGGGTCTCTTCCGCCCTTGCTGACGAGGCGGAGAAGGAGGAGGCTGGCTGCTCTGGCACGCCGACGCTGGCGGAGAAGGAGGCGGAGTGCCGCCACGCGCCGGAGAAGGAGGCTGAGTGCCCTGATCACTCGCCGGAGGAGGAGGCGGAGGAGGAGGCGGAGTGCCCTTACTCGCCGGAGCTGTCCAGTTCGGAAGCTTGATGAGCTCCTTCCGCCATAGGCATGGAGTCTTCAGAGCTAAACCCAGCCGAGTCTCCCCTTCACCGGTAGGGTGGTCAAGCTGGAGGTCCTCAAATCCCTCCGTTATTTCATCCACCATCACCCTATCATATCCTTCTGGAATCGGCCAGCAGTGGTAGGTTGCGCCGGGTTCAGTAGGTAAAACAGAGCCAACAGCCGCCTTGACTTTCAAGTTCTGCCATTCCGCCATAAGGTGGCAATGTTGAGACTCCGTGATAGCATCCACGGGGTAGCTAGGAGTAGCCGCATGCTCCAGCTGAGGCAGCTCGGTGGAAGCCTCGCTGCTTCTACGCTGAGATGGCGGTGTAGCTTCGGGGGCAGTTTCGGCATCTCTATTGCCGTCTCGTTGCTCTAGCACTTGAACCCTTTCGTGCAGACGCTGAATTTGGATCTGCTCCACTTTTTCCCTCCTCTCCAGGGTTTTGTAACCGCCCGCGTCAGGAAAACCAGCCTTCCACGGAACGGAGCCTGGCATGCCTCGTGTCCGTCTAGGGTGCTCAGGATTCCCGAGGGCCATTGTGAGCTCGTCGTTCTCTCTGTCTGGAACGAACGTCCCTTGCTGCGCTGCATCGATATAGTGCTTAAGCTTCTTGACAGGTATTGCAAGTTGCTCGTCCGTCCAACGACACCTCCCTGATACAGGGTCCAAGGTTCCGCCAGCCCCGAAGAACCAAGTTCGACAACGGTCTGGCCAGTTCATTGTCTCTGGTTCGATCCCTTTATCAAGCAGATCCCTCTCAGACTTGGCCCACTTAGGCCGGGCTTTGAGGTAGCCACCTGACCCCGTGCAATGGTGAAGCTTCTTCTTCGCAGCATTCTGCTTGTTTGTCGCTGACATCTTCTTACTCTTTTCCGATGTCTTGTGGGCCACAAATGCGGGCCAGTGATCTCTGATCTTCTCATACCGGCCGACGAATTCTGGTGTCTCTTCTTTGTCGACAAAAGTTTTCAGCTCATTCTTCCACCTCCTGAATAGGTCTGCCATCTTCTTAAGAGCATGAGACTTGATTAATTGCTCTATAACTGGCTTCTCCGGATCCTCCTCTGGCGGTAGGGTGAAATTTGCCTTCAGCTCAGTCCAAAGATCATCTTTCTACATATCATTGACATAAGACACCTCAGGGTCTTCCTTCTTAGGCTTATACCATTGGTGGATGCTGATCAGGATCTTGTCCCTAACTAGAACCCCGCACTGAGCAGCAAAAGCATCCTTTGTCCGGAGGGGTTCAATCGGTTGGCCGTCGCGCGCGATTGCTGTGATCTCAAACCTTTCATCCGAGCGCAACTTTCTCTTCGGGCCTCGTCTCTTTACCGCAGTTGTGCTCGATCTGGAGGGCTAGAACAAAGAAGAAAGAGGAGTGTTAATTAATATGTGTACATACCAAAATAATGAATGCATCAATTAGCTAGTCAGCACAGGCTTAACTAATATATTTACCTGGCCGGACTCTGTTCGGTCACCGGAGCCGTCACCACGGGCTCCTTCTTGCACCAACATTGGGTCACCGGAGCCATCATAATCATGTCTTTCCTCCTCCACTCTTCGATCACCGCAGCCTGCTTCTTCACCCTGTTCTTCCAGACCGTCATTGTCGTTAAGATACGACAAGATATCACCTCCAGCTAAGATTATGTCCCCCAACACATCTTCTGCTTGCTCATCTCGTCCGTGCTCCATTGTTTCTGCAAATATTACAACATGGCAATTATTACACAAACATGACAGCAGGTAGATATATTAGTGCAAACGTAGACCTAGCTTATTCCGGGTTTGGGGTGGCCTAGGCAACGCTTCAAGGGTAGGGGCGTGACGGGAGGGGGTAGGAGACCGACATCGT
>NC_057799.1:465935516-465936073 GCF_018294505.1 Triticum aestivum | reverse complement strand
AAGAGGAGAAGAAGAAAGGAATAGAGGAGAAGAAGAAAAAATAGAATATATTCTATTTTTTCTTCTTCTCCTCTATTCCTTTCATCTTCTCCTCTTCTTTTTCTTCTTTTTTCCTCTTCTTATTTATATCTCCTCTTCTTCCTCTCCTCTTCTTCTTTCTTTCCTCTTCTTATTTTCTTCTTTCCTATCCTTCTTTTTCTTCTTCTTCCCTTCCTAGCTAGATATATAAAACTTTTCTAAAATCGTAACTTTTGCATATATAAAACTTTTCCATGTGGATCATCATTTCTCATATATATCGAATATATATCCATTGTCATATATAAAAACTTTCTATATATGAACAAAAAACTTTCTATGAACAAAAACACATTTTTGACATATATATTCATACATTTTGAACATCTACATACATACATTTTTTTTCACATATACATTATAGCCACATACACATATACATCACATATGAACAAAAAAATTAAACTAATAAAAATAAAAAAAACAGAGCCGGGGCGGCGGCTCTCACAGCGGGGGCGGCTAGGACGATGGCGACAGCG
>NC_057799.1:465908880-465935506 GCF_018294505.1 Triticum aestivum | reverse complement strand
GGTGGCACCAATCGGGACTAAAGGGGGGGCATTGGTCCCGTTTGGTGCCACCAACCGGGACCAAAGGCCTTGCGCTGCCCGCGGCCAAAAGTTTAGTCCCACATCACTAGTTGAGAGGGGCTTGGAGTGGTTTATAAGCCCCACTGCGGCTGCCCTCTCGAGCTCCTCTCAAATGCAGGCTTACGGGCCTAATGTCACACTGTGCTGTCTGTTGGCCTATTGGGCCTTCTGCGGGCCTGAATCCTGGCCCAGGTTGGGTTTCTAGTCGTATTCAGGCCGTGGTGGCCCAATAGGTGGCAGTTTATTAATTTTTTTTCCAGTTTTTTGGTTCTGTTTTTTGCATTATTTATTTTCTTTTGTTTTTTGCTTTATTTTTTAATTCTTTTTGCTTTTAGGTCAGCAAAATTATAAACTGTCTGTTAGTGCCATTAGTTTTAGAAAACATATAAACTTTCTATTAGTGCCATTAGTTCTTTATGAAAATTCTTTTTGCTGTATTTAGTTTTTTTGTTTTCTTTTTTGCTATATTTATTTTGTTTTGTTTCTACTTACAACAAAAAACTTATTTATTTTATTTTATTTTGTTTCTAATTACTTATTTATTTTACTTTATGATAATTCTTTCTGCTATTAAAGTTTCTATCAAAAAAAGTTCTTTATGAAAATTCTTTTTGCTTTTAATGATTAAAAATAAAAAAGAGGCACAATGCGCGTTGATTTGCTTCAAGCCTTTCGGAATAGTGTAGACTGCACTGCACATAGCTCGATGCAGTCTACCTTATTCCTCAAGGCTTGAAGCTAAGCAACGTGAGCATTGCGCCTCTTCTTCATCGTCTCTGCACTCAGGGCTTATAAACCGCTCCTAGTGCCTCTCAGCTAGCGAGGTGGGACTAAAAAACTGCTTAGCCAGTAAGAAACTCTAGTACCGGTTCGTGCCACGAACAGGTACTAAAGGTGCTCGTGGGGCCACAGCCTCATTAGTACCGGTTCGTGGCACCAACAGGGACCAAAGGGTGGAATTGGTCCCGGTTCGTGCCACCAACCGGGACCAATGGCCTTGCACAGCGGCGTGGTGGTGAGTTTAGTCCCACCTCGCTAGCTAAGAGAGAGCCGCACCTGTTTATAAGGTGCAGTGCGCCTGAGCTGTCGAGCTCCTCTCTAAAGCAGGCTTACGGGCCTAACCTCTCTACACTCAAGGCTTATAAATCATTTCAAATGAACTCTGAAAAGGCTGAAAGTTGGCATGGTATCATCATTTCATCCACATAGCATGTGCAAGAAAGTTGAGAGGGTTGCGGCAAAAACTAGATGCACTTCTTGTACAAAACGGACAATGGTATCATACTCGTCTATTACAAAGTTGGCATGGTATCATCATAATAGTTGCGGGAGAAAGTCTTCACTTTTTCTTTGCTTGTGTCATTTGCTTATTGCGCCGTAACCATGGATAATCTTCATCGTTTATCAGGATGCTTGGGTCAGCTTGACTTTGAAGGGAGGAATTTCATGAAACTTTTCATAATCTTCAGACATGTCTGTCTTGCCCTCCACTCCCACAATGTCCCTTTTTCCTGAAAGAACTATGTGCCGCTTTGGCTCATCGTATGATGTATTCGCTTCCTTATCTTTTCTTTTCCTCGGTCTGGTAGACATGTCCTTCACATAGATAACTTGTGCCACATCATTGGCTAGGACGAACGGTTCGTCGGTGTACCCAAGATTGTTCAGATCCACTGTTGTCATTCCGTACTGTGGGTCTACCTATACCCTACCTCCTGACAGATTGACCCATTTGCACTTAAACAAAGGGACCTTAAAATCATGTTCGTAGTCAAGTTCCCATATGTCCATTATGTAACCATAGTATGTGTCCTTTCCCCTCTCGGTTGCTGCATCAAAGCGGACACCGCTGTTTTGGTAGGTGCTCTTTTGATCTTGGGCGATCGTGTAAAATGTATTCCCATTTATCTCGTATCCTTTGTAAGTTAATACAGTCGAAGATGGTCCCCTGGACAACAAGTACAACTCATCAAAAACAGTGGTGTCACCTCTGAGATGTGTTTCCAACCAACTGCTGAAAGTCCTGATGTGTTCACATGTAATCCAGTCGTCACACTGCTCCGGGTGTTTGGAGCGCAGACTGTTCTTGTGTTCATCGACATACGGGGTCACCAAGGTAGAGTTCTGTAGAACTGTGTAGTGTGCTTCAGACCAAGAATATCTGTCCCTGCATATTATTGAGTTCCCCCTCCAAGCGTGCCTTTTCCAGTCAGTCTCCCCTCATACCGCGATTTAGGGAGACCTATCTTCTTAAGGCCAGGAATGAAGTCAACACAAAACCCAATGACATCCTCTGTTTGATGGCCCATGGAGATGCTTCCTTCTGGCCTAGCGCGGTTACAGACATATTTCTTTAGGACTCCCATGAACCTCTCAAAGGGGAACATATTGTGTAGAAATACGGCCCCCAGAATGACAATCTCGTCGACTAGATGAACTAGGATGTGCGTCATGATATTGAAGAAGGATGGTGGGAACACCAGCTCGAAACTGACAAGACATTGCGCCACATCACTCCTTAGCCTTGGTATGATTTCTGGATCGATCACCTTCTGAGAGATTGCATTGAGGAATGCACATAGCTTCACAATGGCTAATCGGACGTTTTCCGGTAGAAGCCCCCTCAATGCAACCGGAAGCAGTTGCGTCATAATCACGTGGCAGTCATGAGACTTTAGGTTCTGGAACTTTTTCTCTGGCATATTTATTATTCCCTTTATATTCGACGAGAAGCCAGTCGGGACCTTCATACTGAGCAGGCATTCAAAGAAGATTTCTTTCTCTTCTTTCGTAAGAGCGTAGCTGGCAGGACCTTCATACTGCTTCGGAGGCATGCCGTCTTTTTCATGCAAACGTTGCAGGTCCTCCCATGCCTCAGGTGTATCTTTTGTCTTCCCATACACGCCGAAGAAGCCTAGCAGGTTCACGCAAAGGTTCTTCGTCACGTGCATCACGTTGATTGAAGAGCGGACCTCTAGCTCTTTCCAGTAGGGTAGGTCCCAAAATATAGATTTCTTCTTCCACATGGGTGCGTGTCCCTCAGCGTCATTCGGAACAGCTAGTCCGCCGGGACCCTTTCCAAAGATTACGTGTAAATCATTGACCATAGCAAGTATGTGATCACCGGTACGCATGGCGGGCTTCTTCCGGTGATCTGCCTCGCCTTTGAAATGCTTGCCTTTCTTTCGACATTGATGGTTGGTCGGAAGAAATCGACGATGGCCCAGGTACACATTCTTCCTGCTTTTGTCCAGGAATATACTTTCAGTGTCATCTAAACAGTGCGTGCATGCGTGGTATCCCTTGTTTTTCTGTCCTGAAAGGTTACTAAGAGCGGGCCAATCGTTGATGGTTACAAACAGCAACGCGTGCAGGTTAAATTCCTCCTGTTTGTGCTCATCCCACGTACGTACAACGTTTCCATTCCACAGCTGTAAAAGTTCTTCAACTAATGGCCTTAGGTACACATCAATGTCGTTGCCAGGTTGCTTAGGGCCTTGGATGAGAACTGGCATCATAATGAACTTCCGCTTCATGCACATCCAAGGAGGAAGGTTATACATACATAGAGTCACGGGCCAGGTGCTGTGATTGCTGCTCTGCTCCCCGAAAGGATTAATGCCATCCGCGCTTAAACCAAACCATACGTTCCTTGGGTCAGCTGCAAACTCAGCCCAGTACTTTCTCTCGATTTTTCTCCACTGCGACCCGTCAGCGGGTGCTCTCAACTTCCCGTCTTTCTTACGGTCCTCACTGTGCCATCACATCAACTTGGCATGCTCTTCGTTTCTGAACAGACGTTTCAACCGTGGTATTATAGGAGCATACCACATCACCTTCACAGGAACCCTCTTCCTGGGGGGCTCGCCGTCAACATCACCAGGGTCATCTCGTCTGATCTTATACCACAATGCACCGCATACCGGGCATGCGTTCAGATCCTTGTACGCACCGCGGTAGAGGATGCAGTCATTAGGGCATGCATGTATCTTCCGCACCTCCAATCCTAGAGGGCATACGACCTTCTTTGCTTGGTATGTACTGTCGGGCAATTCGTTATCTTTTGGAAGCTTCTTCTTCAATATTTTCAGTAGCTTCTCAAATCCTTTGTCAGGCACAGCATTCTCTGCCTTCTACTGCAGCAATTCCAGTACGGTACCGAGCTTTGTGTTGCAATCTTCGCAATTGGGGTACAACCCTTTTTTATGATCCTCTAACATGCGATCGAACTTCAGCTTCTCCTTTTGACTTTCGCATGGCGTCCTTGCATCTACAATGACCCGGCGGAGATCATCATCATCCACTACAAGGATACCCTATATAAAGCAACACAAATTCTACAACAATTTGACTATACGTTGCAAAATTTATAGTAGATACGCATATAAGCGGTGCAGCATAATACGTTGTAGAGATGCACCTCACGGCCCTATCCCTGTACATATATGAAAAAAAACAGAAAGGACAGAGGGATGAGAAACAGATCTTGCCGATTCCCCTTATCTCTCCCACCTCGTCCTTTATCCCTCCCACCTCACCGCCACCCACCACCTCCTCTTCCTTCTCCGACCCACCTCGCCGCCGGCCCTCCCCCTCCTCTCCACCCACCTCGCAGCTCCGGAGGCTACAGTATCCGTAGCATCTCCTACCCGCCCATCCCTCTCGCCTCCCATCTCTCTCTTCACGCTGCTCCTCGCTGCGCCACCGGCGACGGCTGATTCAGGCGACGCTCGGTGAATCCCGCCACCGCGAAGCACAACCCGAGCTCTCCTCGCACCGCGGCGCCCTCCCATCCGGCTAGATCCGACGCTCGAAGCCACCAAAGCCCACCCGTGACCCCCACCCCCCATGGCTAGGGTTTCGGGCATAGGCGACGGCGCCGGTTGCCATGTCCTCCTCCTCTCGTCCGGTGAGTGCACCCCTCCCCTGGCTTCGTCATCTCTCTACCCCTGTCTATAACATCTTCTCTTCTCATGTAGATGTGGAGGGAGGAACGGCCAGTGGACAACTTTGCTGCTGCTCGGGATGAAGCAAACATGGAGCCAGGTGAGTCGTTCCACTCCTCTCTGCTCTGTTTGGTGGCACATCAGGAGCCATTTTTGTTCTGGTGGTGTTAGGATTTTCCACTGTTTGGGCCCAAGTGCCTGCTGCTTGTGGTCAATTTGATCTTGTTGTGCTACTACGGTGTTAATTGATGCTTCGATTGAACTGCAAGATAAACCCCTAGTGCTACCACCATAGATTCGATGAAGTAGGGCAGACTTATTGCAGGTATCCAATGAACAAAGAAGGCAGTTGGTTTCCGTTTTGAGAATTTTTATGTTGTGCTCCTGCAATTTGAGATGTAGGCTCTAGTGAGAAAGTGCAGCCTACAGGTCTGTTTTGGTGGATTTTGATTGCCTAACGCTTTGGCTGCCTCTATCCTCATGATGCATCGACGCACGTTGCCCTGTCTCCACTTCCTACAACTAATTGTATATATGAATTAATTTGAGAAGTGCAGGTTGATGCAGCGCTATGAGGCTTGGTCGCTTGGATGCGGTCCTGGAGGCATAAAACGCACATGATGTTCACAAGCATGGTGGCAGTAAGGTGCGAATGGATCTAACTAATGCTATCAAGTAATATACTGATCAATTCTATGGTACTTTTTTGATGGATATCCCTGATTTGATTGCAAATAATTTCCTGAGCTTTGAAACTAATTTGTTTTCTCAAATACACAAGTAATTGTTCTGTTGAAATTCAATTCATGCCTCACATTGCGCGTAGATCTGTTGGCCGGTTCCTAATGAGCTCCAAAACAGAGAAGCGCCATGATGTACCATGGCTTGAGGAGATGCATATGTCGGCATTTCTTTGTGTATTGCTGGAACATGGTTTGCATCACCACATTCTAAGGTCATTTGCTTTCTTTCCCCCCCTGTAATTTAATGCAATGCATGACTCCTTCCTTTCTAATGTTGGTTGGTAATGTATGAGCCTAACCTGAAATTTGCACACATCAGCATCAACCTGAAATCATAGATGCAACGTTAATTGAAAAAGGCATTCCATCAAAAGATAAAAAGAATCTGAGTATCAGCTTGCTAGGCTCCCTCCCTATGTTTTTCATTGTTTGTTGTGACGATATAATGGAGAAGCCCTTCCTTGAGTAAACTAATACTACTGCAGTTACTAATCCTTTCTGTATTGCTACATGTAGTGTATAATGTGAAGGTGGACAGTTCAGCATAATTACTAACGGAATTTGATACCTTTCAACGAAACGGTAGGTACTTTAAGGTTTCCTGCTAACATATATTCTACTCCCTCCTTCCCATAATTAATGTAAGACGTTTTTGGACACTACTCTAGTGTCAAAAAACGTCTTAAATGATGGGACGGAGGGAGTAGAATTTAGTTTGAGCTTGATTTCGTATTAGTGCAATATATATTTCACAATAAGTGATTTAAATATTCATTCCTTTGATTAGCTCAACAATTTATTAATTAAGATGTTATGGCCATTAAGATATCCGTGCTTGGAGATTTATAATAGTTTTTCTTGCAGATATCTTCTTGGTAAATATATCACTGTAGAAAATCTACACCCTGGATAATATATTGTGACATTTGCAATTGATGGTTCAAGAAAATACTGCTAATGTAATCAACACCTTTAGAAAATAGCCACTCGAAAGTTTAAATAATAAAGGTTTATAGATACATATTTATTTTGCAAATTATGATAAATGTCGCGTAACTTCCAACATCTGGGCGGAGGTGCCATACTTTTCTCATTTACACAAGTGTATCTCCCACTATCAAACCTCCTTTTAAAACTATTTTGTTCAAGCTAATAGGCTAAACAACAAGACATCTAAGTGGGCATTCTCTAGAGACTTTGCTGCTACATAGAGATAACACGACTTAGTATTTTTAGTGTTTGTATGCTTTCAACCTTTGTATGCGTCTAATACCTTGCCTCATCACTACTTGCATTGTGTATTAACAATTCAATTTGTTATTTTTTTTGTAGATTCAAAAGATATATGGATGATTATATGGGTGCGTGGCAAGTATACTGCAATGATGATGAAGTTCCAGTTCATGATGATGGATCCTTTTGGTTTTGTTAAGTGCTAGGGACATTGTTGATGTTGCTAGATGATGTTCCTCAGTTACGTTTTAGTTTAGTTGTAGGGATGTTGATGGATTCTTTCAGTTAAAGTTTCGCTTCGCTGTGAAGAAAATATTGAGATTATGCAGCATATTTGGATGATGTTCCTCATGTAATATCCACTACTGTAATCCAAAAGTTTTATCCAATATATGATTTCTTCCCCTCCTGAGTATTTTCTCTTATTTTTTCCTATGTTTGGAGCATTAATTTAATTGATGGCAATATATATAATCATAATAATATTCACATTATATATGTACCAAGACATGAAGTGTTGGAAACTCTTTGTTGCCAAGCAATGAGATTTGGATTCTTGTACATTCAGCACCAACGTATAAAAGAGTAGTAATAGTTGGTTTTATGTGTTGCACTTGGCTACGCATCCAAAACCGTTGGTAAAGGCACTAGCAACGCATATATGGACTCTTAGATACGGAAAAAAGCATTGCTATAGGAGGGGTCCTGTTGTAGTGATCGGGCACTGGTTCCTCTTGATCTTCAGCAGCTTCCCCCCTTGCAGCATCATTGGGCACATCGTCTGGTTCCTCTTGATCTTCAGCAGCTTCCCCCGTTGCAGCATCACCGTATTCAGGGGGTACATAGTTGTCATCGTCCTCTTCTTCTTCGCCGTCTTCCATCATAACCCCCATTTCTCCGTGCTTCGTCCAAACATTATAGTGTGGCATGAAACCCTTGTAAAGCAGGTGGGCGTGAAGGATTTTCCGGTTAGAGTAAGACTTCGTATTCCCACATGTAGGGCATGGACAACACATAAAACCATTCTGCTTGTTTGCCTCAGCCACTTCGAGAAAATCATGCATGCCCTTAATGTACTCCGAGGTGTGTCTGTCACCGTACATCCATTGCCGGTTCATCTGCGTGCATTATATATAATTAAGTGTGTCAAAAACCATTACAGAACATCATGAATAAATAATTAAGTGACCAAATTAATAGAAGTTCATCATCACATTAGAACCAAAGTACATACATAGTTCTCATCTAACAACATATATAGCTCTCCAGAGCATCTAATTAATTAAACCATACATTGAAACTATGTAAAACATTTCAATGTGAAAACAAATGCGATCATAATCGCAACCAAGGTAACAATTGATCCAACGACATAATGATACCAAGCCTCGGTATGAATGGCATATTTTCTAATCTTTCTAATCTTCAAGCGCATTGCATCCATCTTGATCTTGTGATCATCGACGACATCCGCAACATGCAACTCCAATATCATCTTCTCCTCCTCAATTTTTTTTATTTTTTCCTTCAAGTAATTGTTTTCTTCTTCAACTAAATTTAACCTCTCGACAATAGGGTCGGTTAGAATTTCCGGTTCAACCACCTTCTAGATAAATAAAATCTATGTCACGCTGGTCGGTATATTTGTCATAAACAATAAATGAATCAAATAGTTATAAAAAGATAATATATACCACATCCGAATCATAGACAGGACGAGTGCCGACGGGGGCGGATACCAAAACCATCGCAGTATGTAATAAGAAGGAATAAAATAGTAAGAAAATTAGACAAGTATCTGTCTAAAGTAAGAATTTTTTTCTTTCAAAAAGAAGATAAGAACAAGAGGCTCACCACGGTAGTGCCGGCAACGAGATCGGCGCGGGCGGTCGACGGCGGTGAAGACGGGAATGGGACGTGACGGGCCGCTAAACCTAGACAAATCTCGCGGAAAATGGAGCTTCGAGGTCGAGCTTCGAGAGGACAAAGCTTAACTAGTGTGGCTTGGGCATTTCATCGAACACCTCATGTGCATAGGAGGTGAGCTAGAGCACCGCAAAGCCCTCCCCTCGCCGGCCAGAGAAAAACAGAGCACTGGAGTGCTCTGCTCGCGGGCGAGGGGTATATATAGGCACCTCATTGGTCCCGGTTCATGGCATGAACCGATACTAAATCCGGGCCTTCTGTCCCGGTTCATGCCAAGAACCGGGACAAATGGTTGTGGGCCAGGAGCGAGGACCATTAGTCCCGGTTCGTGGCTCGAACCGGGACAAATGGTTCCATACGAACCGGGACCAATGCCCACGAGGCCCCGGCCGGCTCCCTGGGCTCACGAACCGGGACGAATGCCCCCATGGGTCCCAGTTTGTGACTGAACCGGGGCTAATGTGAAAACTGCCCTGTGACCTATGCCCTGTTTTCTACTAGTGGGTGGAGGCTGAGGAGGTCGACGGTGGATGAACAGTAGCCCGTGGAGGCTGGAGGAGGTCGACGGTGGAGATGAACAATATCCCGTGGAGTCCCGTTTTGCGGTACGCCACACCCCTCCCGATGAACAGGACCCCCGTTTCGACCATAGCGCTCCAACACAAGTCCGTTTCCTCTATTTTGCGGTATGCCACACCCCTCCCGATCAAAAAGACCCCGTTTCGACCGTAGGAGGTCCAACACAAGTCCGTTTCCTCCGTTTTGCGGTACACCAGACCCCTCTCGATGAACAGGATCCTATTTCGAACGTGGCCGGTCGAACACAAGGCCGTTTCCATCGTTCTGCGGTATGCCAGGCCTCGTTTCCATTGCCTGTTCCGTCCAAGCCCTCCTGATGAACACGACATGGCATTCCGTTCCGACCCAGCCGGTTGGCTCCCCATGAACACGACGACGACGCTGTTTCTCCGTTCCGACCCAGCCATGTACACGAGCCCTAGCCGTACGTATGCGTGAGTAGGCATTCGAGACCCCGCCCGTATGTACGTACGTGTACATGCTATGTGCGCGCCTCTACTAGACACGTGCGCGCCTCTACTACGACACGTGCGCGCCTCTACATCGACCAGTATGTACGTACACGTTCGCGACCAGACTGACAACGCTATGTACGCTTCGACCATGTGGGTCTCGACTGTCAGGCACTTCCTTGCGTGCGAAGATGTAGATGGTGGATCCCAGCAGTCAGGGGGGCGAATCTTTTTTTTGCCCTGAAGCACTTCCTTGCGTGCGAAGATGTAGCTAGTTGGTCCCAGCAGTCAGGGGGGCGAATCGTTTTTTTCCCCGGACCCACTTCCTTGCATGCGAAGATGTAGCTGGTGGGTCCCAGCAGTCAGGGGGGAAACATTTTTTTCGCGAAATAAGGTGGCCCGTCCGATGGGTCCCTGCTGTCAGGTGGAGGAATAATTATTTTGCGCGTAATAAGGAGGCACTTCCATGCGGCCACCGTGGACCCAGCTGTCAGCCTCTCCATGTACAATACTCTTTCGATGGAAGTCGTTCCTTTACCATGTTGACCACGCCGCGCGGAGAGCACCAGGGCGGTGGACGATGGCGAGGCCTAGGAAGGGGACGACGCGGAGCCGGGGAAGATGCGGCAGTGGATGCCCACGCGTAGAGGAGTATGAGGGTTCACTCGTTCGGCTGCGGTGTGAGGCTGCCGTCGCCGCAGAATAACAGGGGGTGTGGGTGAGTAGAGGGATGGCCTGGCCAGCAGCGGTAGTAGCACTAGGCGGTGAGGCCGCCGCGGCATCACAGCCGGCCATGGGAGGCAGGAGCACGCGGCACGATTGGCGCTACTTTGGGCGGCTGGAGCAAGAAGACCAGAGGTTGAAGAAGCACTACGACCGTTGGATGGACATCGTACGTTCACTGGAGCTAGAATCGTTCATATTGACTAAGTTGACAAAGCCCTCCGTCCCCGTGAACTTAGTAGTCCCACAAGTCAGCCTCCCACCAAGGTGGGTCCCAGCTAGCAGGGGGAGTATTCATTTTTTTCTGTGTAATAAGGAGGCACTTCCGGTGGGTCCGAGCTGACAGCGGGGGGAACTTTTTTTTCGCGAAATACGGTGGCCCGTCAGGTGGGTCCCAGCAGTCAGGGGGAAACGTTTTTTCGCAAAATACGGTGGCCCGTCTAGTGGGTCCCTGCTGTCATGTGGAGGAATCCTTATTTTCCGCGTAATAAGGAGGCACTTCCTTGCTGCGGCCATGGACCTATCTGTCTGCCTCTCCACGTACAGTACACTTCCGATGGAAGTCGTTCCTTGACCACGTTGACCACGTCGCGTTCCGTTGCATGCATGCGTCCATGGGCGTGGTGCGTCCCCACTGTCAGTCTCTCACATACAGTCATCTTCCGATGACTCTCGGTTGTTGACCATGTTGACCACACCGTGCCGAGCGCACCAAAGCCGGTGGACGACAGCGAGGCCCCAGACTGGAACGACCCAGAGATGGGGAAGACGGAGCATTGGAGTCGCAGATGGAGAGGAGTGGGAAGCTTGATTGGTTCGAGTGCGCGGCAGCACTGCCGAGGTGCCGCCCACGGGAGATAGGAGCAAGAATAGAGGTTGAAGAAGGAGCACGGCTATTGGATTAACATCCAACGGTCCAGCTGCTAGAATCATTTGTTGATTAAGTTGATAAAGCCCTGCGTACACGTCCGCTTAGTAGGCCCACAAGTCAGCCACCAAATCTGACGGGTCCCAGCTGTCAACGGGAGGAATAATTTTTTTCGCATAACAAGGAGGCACTTCCTTCCGTGCGAAGATACAGCCGGTGGGTCCCACCTGTCAGGTGGAGGAAACATTTTTGTCAGCTTAATAAGGAGGAACTTTCCGTGTGTGCGACCATGGACCTCGTGGGTCCCAGCCGTCAAGCTCTCCACGTACAGTCCTCTTCCGATGACTCTCTTTTGTTGACCACGCCGCACCGAGTGCAGCGAGGCGGTGGACAACGGCGAGGCCCCGGACGGGAACGGCTCGGAGATGGGAAGACGCGGCAGTGGAGTCGCAGATTGAGAGGAGGAGAAGGGTTATACTTGGTTCTGGTGCGACGTGGGGCTGCAGTCGATGGAGAATAACAGGAGGTGTGGAGGGGTGGAGGGATAGCCTGGCCGGCGGTGGGGTAGCGCTTCGCAGTGATGCATGCTAAGCAGAGCTGCTAGCCGCCGGAGGCCGGACCAGGCGGTCCCGGCGACGCTGGAGGAAGAAGACGAGAGATTGAAGGTGCATGCCGGCCGTTGGATATAAATCCAATGACCAAGTTGACAACGCCCTACGTAGGCTTCGACCTATTGGCCCACATGTCAGCCTGCAAAAATGTGGCATATATTTAACCCATGTTTTCTAGAATGTACAGTCCATTTGTTGGGCTGGGTGAACAAATAATTCCGCATCAATCAGGCCCATTTATATTTTCTAAGAAATCCCAGCCCATTTGCACTTCCTTGAAATACATGAATTAGCTGGGCTCATTATATATATAATGTTATGTTAGAAGGAGCAATTAATATCAAAAAATAAACCGGAGAGGCACATTATATATATATATAATTAACAAATTGGCGAGTTATTGCTCAAAATAAAAATGAGCGTGTTATTATTAAATTCGTCCTTAAAATCTTTGCAAGCTTTTGTACGAAATCACCAGGATTTTCCTTGGCTGTGAGTCAGAAACAACCAGTATTTTCCTTGCCAACTTCTGTTAAACATTTACTTTTATAAGTTAATAACACGTGGGATGTTTTTATAATGTATATATAAGTCTCTATAAAATATACGATAATAGTAATAATATAAATATATATAATGTGTTTAGAAGGGAAAACATAAATTGGACATGGCATTATTATTCTTATATATAGATAAATAGAATAGAGACCTGCGTTTTATTAAAAAAATACATAGGGCTGCCGATCTTTAAGAAAAAGTCCATAGGCCGGTATGGACCTCAAAAAATAAGTTGAAACCACTGTCTCCGTATGTCGTGGGCTACGCATGTTATAGGCCTAGCTGATACTTGTTCGCCCTCTGGAAAAAAATGATACCAGATCCCCGAGCGAACTGGACTAAAGAGGGGGCCAGCGGCACGACTGAAGAAGCACATCAGGAGCGATTTTTTTTCTTCAGTGGATGGCTCTCGATAGCATTTTTTTACTTGCCTCTGCACCATACAACTTGTATTTTTAGCCTCCCGGTCCGTCGTGGTGGACCAGCAGCCCATTTGCTGGGCGGGCCAACCTAAAGAAACCAGCACTCGATTTTTCATCAAGCCCCCAAAACAACACGGTACTATGTTTGTTTTGAGGCTGAAAACATTACGGTAGGGGTTGAGCGGGGGAGAGGGGAAGACAGAGTAATAAAAAGATTAAAAAGAGCTGATGCGCCGTTGCGACCCTAACAAAGCAGGTGCAATTCTTCTCGGGAAGAAGGTGTGCCGTTGACACCCACACGTCACATACCCCACAGTAGGCATACTAACAAGTTCACACACAAATACAACAGAAAAGGTAAACATTCGTATCAAACTCAGGTTCACAGGACACGTTCATATTCATAGCCAACATTCACTATCAACAACTCCAAAGATTCATATATACACAAGTTCAGCATATCTATGCATCCAAATGATTGATAGATCACACGACAATATTCATACATAATTCACAAAAAGATTCAGATATACACATGTTCAGTATGTTTATGCATCCAAATGATTGAGATCACAACTAATATGATCCATGGACGAACTTTAATTACCTAGGGTACAAACTGGTAAATGGTGTTCAGTCGAAGGTAGTTCTTGCTAAAATTAATTCTTGTACGAGTAAACTTTCGAGTACATAAGAGGCAGCACAGACAATCTGAACTTTGCTTGTAGGTTTATCCTCAAATACTGGCCTCGTGCCGAGCGAGGTTTGAGCAACTTGGCCACTACTTTCATCCATCTAGTTTACTGGCTCATCTTGGTCCTGTAGCTCGCCAAAATTCTACATTGCAGACGAGAAAGGAGGCAGTTGAGAAAATGAACCACCCAAATTTTTTGTGCAGTTCAACTGAAATGGAGCATCCCTAGCGTGCAGACTGATTAAGAGCCAGATGAATATACGCGTCAACCAACTTGTCTGGAATCTTTGGACTCCATGCCATACAGTTCGCTACCATATCTGCCGATAACCAAAAGGCACAAGTTGGGACCAAAGACTGGACTGTGTTCTTCTGGGCTATGCGCCAAGCAATATTTTTGGCGTTCACTCTCCTAATACTTGGAGTTTGACAACTGGTTGACGCCGGTTGATACTCGAATGAATATAGGCACTTCTTGTCAACATCGATGCTTGTCTGAGTGAACTTTGGAGTACATAGCAGCAACATAAGTATCTGTCCATCTGATCATTTTGTGCAGTTCTACTGAAATCACCTAATGCAATGATTTGCCTGCGAGTTTAGGCTCCAAGTTACTCCTTTATAAAATTGGCAAACAGTAGCACAATACCAAATTACCAATACATGACAAGCACAATAATCAGGATAAAGACCAGTACCAACCTCTGTGAGGTAGCATATCAATTACTATTTCCTTTGACTGGAAGCCGAGATAAGCGAAGCGACTGACAGCAAAGGAAGAAAGCAAGCCGATTAGCGACTGACAGGAAAGGACGGAAGCTGTCGAGGCAATGAAGCACCCAAAGTTTTTGTGCAGTTCCACCAAAATTGAGCATCCCTGTTGGCACATATATTGAGAGAGTGAGATTACTGTAATAGTGGGACTAGTTGATGAAACATACACTAACAAATAGAAGCACCCTCATTATCTTAACGGGTAAAGTTAGCAACATAGTAGTCTTGCTTAAAGAAAGGTATTAGTTTATTTAATCAGTGCCAATTAGATCAACACTCAAAGCATTGCCATTTATCATAGGTTCCAAAACTTAACATGCAAAGATAAAGGAGTTTCTCATGACAGTAGCACGATACAAATAGAGATGACAGCAAACTAATATGGATGAAGGCCTTAGGCCTATATCAACCTGAGAAAAAAAGCTTATTCACGTAGTCCCATGAGAGATGATAAAGCACTCACTGGAATCACCCAATAGTATATATTTTTGTGCACTTCAAATGTATGGTTGAAATCACTCTTGTTTACCAGTGCTGAGATTATATCGAAAGATTATCAAGAACTTCCAGCATAGTTAAAGCATTGGCTGGGATACAGTTCATTGTATTGTCTTGTGTAGTTCCACGAAAATGTATGATTGGCACAACATGATCCCTTTTTGCACAAGTAGGAAGAAGGTGAAACCTTCATTAGCTTAGTGAGAAAGGATAGGAAGACATTAGCATATTACTCTAACAGTAGCATCAAGTTCATGATGGACAATACACAAAACATTGCCTCATTGAACCAATGACAATAAATTGACATGCAAAAAAATAGCACTATTATGTCATGACACTAATAATATTCCCTCCCTGCTCCACCACATGATTCACCTCCATAGACAAACATACACACGTACATGATTCAGCATAGGGTCCTACTAAAGATTTGTTTAACTCCGACAGGAAAATTAGGCAGCAATAAATTAGTGGTACTTAAGTACTCCTAATTAATTAAGTGAGACAGCAGAAGTGTAAGGGCTCCCGGGAGGATCGTCTCACATGTAAGGTAGTCGTTGCCAGAGCCCTTGAATGGCCTCGACTGAGGCCTCTGGCTTCAGCAAGATCGCCTTGGCACTGTTTATTCTTCTTCTTCTTCCTCTTCATGCTCTGTTTCTCTTTCTCCTCACCAGTTGGTGAAACCAAGTACATGATTGGCCTTCTATTTCAGAATTGGTTTTGTAAGTGAGGGAGTACAAGTGTACTAGTAAAAAATAGCATTATTTTCTCATGGTAGTTGGAAAATAGAGATGAACACATGCATTAAATACCATTCTTACCTAAAGGAAGGTTATGGCCCCAATATGGATGATGAGGATTGGAACACAGATCTCCCTTTGTGCAGTTCCACCGAAATGAACCAACTGTTCCATTCTAACATTCTAGTTAAACAGCACAAAAGTCATTTCTTTTAAGAAGAGTTTTGTGTAGTGCACCAAAAGGTCACAACAGCAACCAGGTGAATTGGATATCCCTGTTTGCACAAAAATCTACAGAGGAAACAGTCAGAGTCTCAAACAACTACAGGCAAAAACATTTGGCTAAACTTGTCATGGCTTATAACAGTGGCATGGCTTCATTTTTACTAGGGACATTAGATTAAGAACAGCTAAATATTTGGTATAAGGGCATGGGACAGTGGGTGCACCAGCAGTCCAGCACCATGTACATAAACATGGGCATAAAGTTGTGATTCATAGTTTGTTGCCCCGAGAAACAAACATCCAAGAAACATATCTGGGTTGGTCCCATTTTTGTCAACTCTAGCCACCTACTCCTATGTGTGGATAGCAAATCTAGTCCTGGTCATACCACTGTGTACAGCGTTACCCCTATATTTCCCTTTTCGACCAAGAGACCGGTTGGATGACCAGTCTGTACTACTTTCACCCCTTCCCTTCTTGTTTGTACCAAGTCCGATGCACATACCAAATTCCCCCACCCCCACTTTATTTCTTGTTTGAACGAAGTACTCCCTCTGTCCGGAATTACTTGTCATCAAAATGGATGTGTCTAGAACTAAAATACATCTAGATACATCCATTTCAATGACAAGTATTTCCAGACGGAGGGAGTACAAGATTCGACTCCATGAAGTAGCTTTACCTCTAACAAAAGAAAAAAAATAGGTGACGTTGGACCATCTGATTGAGAGGGGTTGAGTGGTAGAAAATGATGCACATGCAGCGACGTAGCGAGCTGGGGAAGTAGAGCTAAGGCGGTTTCGAACAAAGATATACCTGAAGGTCGTCGGGGTGTGGATAGGTGGGCGGCGGGAGGCCGGATCCGCCTACAGGTAACGACGAAGGGATCGGAGGACCTCCCGCGCCGGCGCTCGGCCAGAGATAACGGTGCAGCCGGCAGTGGGTCTCCGCCCTCGCTGTCGATGACGGCCTAAACGCTGCCCCTCCCCCCCTTCACCGGCGGAGGGGGATACGTCCGGATCTGTAACCAGCGGTGAGGATAGAAAGACAATGTTTTTTGAAGGGAGAAAGACAGTGTTACCACCCCTATCTTGTTTAGATCTGGAGAGGATGAGAGTGTGTGAATAGAGCAACCCTAGCAAGCAAGCGCGGAGGCTCCGGCCTATATATACATAGTGGGGTAGTTTTCCTTTTTCACTCCATCAAAACAATCGTTTAAAATTGTGTACTACATGCCAGGTCGCGGGTTTTTTAGTTGTTGATTGTTTTTTGAGATAGTTACCCGCTTGTTCCAAGTGGTGTTACGGTGTGCCAGGTCGCACTTTGTATCGTTCAAGTCTGGTACAAGTCCCTCCATTAAATGAACAACCAGCCCCAACATGCATTATTATTTATATTTTGTACTCCCTCCGTTCCTAAATATAAGTCTTTTTTATTAGCCACACCTAAGAGAAGAATTTTTTTATTAGCAGTGAACCCCACATGTCATAGACACAAAAATTGTGGCAAGATTCCCTTAGGCAAGCCAAAGTGTGTCTAACAATTTGAGCAATTCAAGTTAGGCAAGTGTGGCAAGTGTGGGAAAAATAATGTGCCAACATAAGACAAACATAGTCACAATCCAAACAGCCCCGTAATTTTTTGTGACATGCATGAAAATTTGGTTAGTTAAATTTATAGTCAAAATTTGGCAAGGTGCATCAAATCAACACATGCAAGTATCAGAAGGAAAGTCACGACATGCATGCATGCATTGTACTCCCTCCATTTCCAAATATAAGTCTTTTAGAGATTGCAACAAGTGACTACATACGAAGCAGAATATGTCTACATACATCCGTATGTTGTAGTCCATTTGAAATGTGTAAAAAGACTTATATCGAGTGAAGTGCTTTCATGTGTCGCGTCAACTCGTACAAGACCGAGAAGTTTGATTACTTCAACGCCCTCTCCCTCGCGGACTAAGCTCCGGTGCCTTAACTGCACCTGCCTTTGGCTGCATGACAGGTGGGCCAACCACCTGTTGGGCCCACCTGTCATAGACACAAAGGCAGGAGCAGTAAGTCAATGAAGCTGCGTCCCTCCCTCGCACATGAGCGTGGTGTCTGGCAGGACTAGTAGAAGCTTTCGCTACACGCTATCCCTCCCGCACGAGGTGGACGGATATGCAGCAGTGGATTCGATACTGTAGAAGTAGGAGTAACATCATTGTTCCTCTTCTCAAAGAGGCGAAGAGCCAAGCGCAACCCAAATGTGGCAGTTGCGAACGCTCGCGTGGTGCGGTGCCTTGGAGCATGCATATACTAGCCAGGCTCTTGCATGAGACAAAATTGCTATTTGAGCCCACTATTGTAGTAGTACTAGTACTTACTCCCTCCATCTAGGTGAGTAGGTCATTGAATTTGTAGCTAATCTTCCCTCATTGAATTGTTTAACAATTAAACTCCATCATCCATTGGTTGATAATCATTTTGCATAGGTCCACGCGCTTAGCACCATTTCCTCCTGGGGTCACCAATGTTTATTTGCTAATTAATAGCATTGCATGCAGTGAACTAGCCACTGCATGTCGTGTTTGGTAGTCTCAAGTCATTAAAAGCATGCACACCTCTCATCTCTTATTGGTTGATATGTCAAGAAACAAGAAACAAGGTAGAAATTAATGCACCGCGCCTAAGTGTTTTGGGATTATTTGGTTTTCGTAAGATGACTTACACACCTAGACGAAGAAACTAGTATAGCCCTCATGGCGGCTTATCGCGGAGAAGTTGATGCCATCGCCGGGCATTTTCAGGGTTATCAAGTGGAGCACATTGACCGCAGAAAGAACGAGGCGGCTGATGCCTTAAGCCGGCTGGGCTCTCAGCGTAAGCCGGTGCCGCCCAATATTTTCATAGATATTCTGCATAACCCTTCTGTCAAGTTACCTACAGAGGAAGATTTGGCTATTCCTGACCCCGAAGCACAGTTGGTGGCGGCTCTTCACGTCATCCCAGATTGGACAGTGCCATACTTGTCTTACATGACCCGGGGAGAATTTCCTGAGGATGAAACTTTGGCCACACAAATAACACGGCGGTCTAAGTCAATGATAATTATCAATGGCGAGCTGCATCATCGCAGTGTTACTGGGGCTTTTCAGCGTTGTGTTTCCCTGAGGAGGGTCAAGAAATTTTACGAGAGGTTCACGAGGGGGATTGTGGCCATCATGCCGACTCAAAATCCCTTGTGGCGAAAGCTTTTCGTCATGGTTTTTATTGGCTGACGGCTCACGCTGACGCAGAGGACTTAGTCAGTAAATGTGACGGTTGTCAGAAGTTCTGAAGACGTGCTCACGTGCCGGCTCAAGAGTTGAGGATGATTCCAATCACTTGGCCGTTTGCAGTCTGGGGGCTTGATATGGTTGGGCCTTTCAAAAGGTGCAAGGATAAGAAGACCCACCTCTTGGTGGCGGTTGACAAGTTCACAAAGTGGGTTGAGGCAGAACCAGTTAGTAAGTGTGACGCAGCCACAGCGGTTCAGTTCATGAAAAAGGTGATATTTTGCTTTGGTTTTCCACACAGCATTATAACTGACAATGGTACCAATCTGTCTAAAGGCGCCATGGAAGAATTTTGCCAACGAGAGCATATTCAGCTTGATGTTTCATTAGTAGCTCACCCCCAATCCAATGGTCAAGCTGAGAGAGCCAATCAGGAAATCTTGAAAGGCATCAAGCCCTAGCTTTTGGTCCCTTTGCAACGGACGTCGGGTTGTTGGGTGGAGGAGTTACCCTCTGTGTTATGGAGCATCAATACTACTCCTAACAGGTCTACGGGTTACACGCCTTTCTTCATAGTCTACGGAGCTGAGGCGGTTCTCCCTAGCGACATCCGTCATGACTCGCCTCGAGTGGCGGCTTATGTCGAGGCGGACAATGAGCAAGCGCGTCAAGATGCTCTTGACTTGTTGGACGAACAACGTGATGTAGCAGCAGCTCGCTCGGCGATTTACCAACAAGACCTGCGCCGCTATCACAGCCGCCGGGTTAAGTCCAGGACCTTTCAGGAAGGTGATTTGGTGCTCCGGCTCATCCAGGATCAAACAGATGCACACAAGCTATCCCCACCTTGGGAAGGGCCCTTTTTGGTCAGCAAGAACTTGCACAATGGGTCATACTACCTCATCGATGTTTGAGAGCACAAATATTCACGTAAGTCGGAGGAGGAGACCCGCCGGCCGTGGAATATTGCTCATCTTCGTCCGTATTACACTTGAGCCAACGGCTCTCATAATGTACATATTTCTATAGCCATGTATATATTATGATGAATAATAAAGCAGGACCTCTGTCCTTTTTTCCCCTCCAAAGGTAAAAGTGTCATTGTTATTTTCACTATGATATCACAATATCACTTGGGGGCTTCCTGTTCAAACATAGGTCGTATTCGAACCAAAGAGAACATAGCTGTCGATACCCACTTGATTGGCATATTGCCGAGCTCACTGGGGAGTTTCTTGATCATATTTGAATCATAGCTCAACCCCCTTTGGGAATCGACGTGGATCGTATTCGAATCAGCGTCGTTAAACAACTTTCAAGGTCATTTGGGGGCTTCCTGTTCAAACATAGGTCGTATTCGAACAAAAGAGAACATAGCTGTCGGTACCCTCTTGATCGGCAACGCCAAAGCCACTAGGGGCTATATGATCATATTTGAATCTTAGCTTAACCCCTTTCGGACGGTTCTCTGGTCGTATTCGAATCAGAAGCCTCCAAATTTTTGAAGTCTCTTTGTTGCAAACAAGTTCTTTTGATCACATCAAAAGTATTCAAGGGTGGTTTTTATTCCACCGGTTTAACTTTGATCAATAAACGTTGATAGCACATAATAAACATTGTATGTGCTGGTGAACCGGAGTTGAGTTCTCAACCTCATTATTCGGGTTAAATAAACCGGGAGTGTACTTGAAGGATCACAAGTATGCTGTTATGGTTATCTCGAAGATATAATCGAGAACCGGTTTATTATGATTTTGATTCATATTTCGGGTTATATGTAAAATATATGATTCTCCATGCGGTAGGCCGCCAAGGGACTTGTGATTTGTTTTCTATGCAGGAAAATTAAAGACAGCTCTTTAAACATAAGGAAAGCAGATGATCAAGCATAACCCGGAAGCATATAAAAGGGCAGCTTAAACAGTGTTGAGCGCTACACACGTGCGCAATGACACGACAAAATTAAGTATTTGTCCTACTCTATTACATGACTCCCCGAGTCCAAAAGGCGAGGCATTGTTTTTTAAGACATAACCATGAGCCGCCTGAGAGCTCAAAGGTGTTGTTGGGCTGAAGCTTCCGGTTCATCCCTTTCTGCTCCTTCGGCTGTTTCCATGTCCTGGAAGGTTGATGATTTCCAGTCAATGCCACTCAAGGCTTCAAATTGAGCTTCATCATCAATTAACCCGGCCGGGTCGACTTCAAGGGCGAAGGTATGCTTACGAGTTGGCGGAATCAGGCTGATTGCTTCATAACGTGGTGTTGGGATCCTCTGATTCTCCGCGTCATAGCCCGGTTGATATTTGGTAAGATCTGTGTCATTACCAATCAGTGTGGCCACAGGGCGTACGCTCTTCACGCAAACGGCGAAGTCTTTCTAGTCAAATGGGGTGCCGTCCTCCTTTAGACTGGGATACCCAAGGGCGATGTCAGCCGGGTCTAGCTCAGGTAGAAATGCCTTGGCCCGGCTCAGAGCGGCTATGGCTCTGGCTCTTGCAGAAGCTCATCTCAGCTCTTGGAAGCGTTGAGGAAGTACGGCAAGCCGCCTGAGTACATCCGCCAGATGAGTGGGAACTTCATTTGACAGAGCCACAACGGCTAAGGCACGTTGTGACCCGGTGTAAAGTTGCTCCACCAAGGTATAAACCGCCTTCAGTTTTGTCAGCACGTTTTGATTAAGATTGGAGCTCCTGGGACCTGCATTGCAAAGTCAGGTAAGCTGATGACAATTGAGATGCTCTTTGGAAAAGATGTAAACTCGCTAAACACTTACAGAGTAACTTACCAAAGATTGCGGAGACCATCTGCGATACATGGCGTTTTAAGCCGGATAGCTTGGCGGTTGTTTCAGCAAGAGTGGCCTCCGCTTGTTCGGCCGGGCTGAGCAAAGCCGTCTGTTCATCCGCCCAGGCTTTTCTTCCTGCTTCAAACTTCTTCTTCAGTTTCTCTTGAGCAGCTACGCTGAATTCAAACTTGGAGTTGGCCTTTTGGGTTTCATTTTCTTGAGTCTTCAGGCGGTTCTTTAAATCAGAGATCTTCGATTCAAATTGCTTGAAGGCGGCCTGTATAAATTCCGGGTCATAGTTAGGGTGATTATAATGCAACATTAAGTCCCAAGCACTTTGCAGGCAAAGACACTTGGCACTTGGGGGCTAATGTATGCTGAAGAGCTCTATTTACAGTGGCGGTTCATGCAAATAAGTCCCAAGCACTTTGCAAGCAAAGGTACTTGGCAATTGGGGGCTAATGCATATTGCTGTTCAACTACTTGATTAAAACAAGGTAAGGACCGGTTCAGATATGCTGATTAAACCGGACCTTGAGTGCTACCAGGTAAGCCGGTTTTCTTGCAGTGATTACTAAGCCGGTATTAAGTCTACAACATATTTTATCATAAATAATAGACTTGGGGGCTGGCATGGTAAGTATAACTATGGAGTAAGAAAGAGAGTTATACCTCAGATTTTTGTTGTATTTGTTTCACCATGTCAATCTCCAGATCCCGGCTGTTGTGCACTTGATTCACATAGAGAGAGATAATATCTTCAATGCTCAGATGAGCATAATCAGTGATGTCCAACTTGGCCCGGCGGCGCTCCAGAAGTTCTTCCCTGGCAGAGCACTTGGCCAGCACGGTAGGTCGTTCCGGTTCGACAAACTCAGTCCGGGTGATCTCAACGTCCGGATCATCTGGATGAGCCGGGCTGGGGATCTCCGGGTTCTCAGAACCTTCCATAGCTTGTTCAACAGTTGGAGCAGTGGTGGCATCAGGAGATGGTACAGCCGGCGACTCATCAGCAAAGGCATCAGGAGCAGCCGTTCTGAGTTCCGGCTCAGCCAGGACCGGCTCTTCGGCCGGCTTATTTTTCTTCGCCCTCTTGCTGGGCTTCACTTGTACACTGCAAGTCAAAGGGTTATTGCAAAAACATAAGTAAGATAAGCACAAAATAAACTGATCATCATTACCCAGGAGCAGTTTTGAAAGCCGGCAAGCTGGACTGCATTGAGTCGCCAGAGGAAGGTGAAGTTCCCTGGTAGTTTGAGTCAGAATAATTGAGTGGTTGACGAGTGACGCCCGCCAAAGGATACAAAGAATATAAGTCGGAGATAACCTCAGTCCGGCACTTCCTTGATGCTTCGGGTAAGCCGGAGGAGAGGTCTGCATCTTTGCTGCTCCGGGGCTGCCTCCGACTCTCATAAATCTGTCGCTTCAAAAGAAATTGAGGATCTTGATAAGCTAAAGGATGTGAAAATCTTACTTCCCGGGTTACTCTTCGGACTTTCTGTCTCGGCAAAGGCTCGGAGTCGGAGGAAATTATAGTTACCTCTTCATTCACTTCATGACTCGCTCCGGTGTCCTCCTGCTGATAATCCGTGTCAATAAGATGGTTAAAGAAGGAGCCTAAAGAATCAAGAGCTACCTCTGACTCGGAGGTGTCTTCCAGATGAAGCAGGTCCGAGGCGCTAGGTTTATTCCCCTTCTTACGGGGAGCGGCTTTCCTGGCGGCTTTCTTAACTTTCCTGGCTTTTTTGGCAGCTTCGTGGTCACACTTGACCTTCCAGAATTTATCATTAGCCTGTAAAATACAACAAAGGTTAGTGAGTTAAGACAAAATCGTTAAAATGGAAGGTGAAGTATTCAGGTCAATGGTTTACCGCTGGAGCCAGGTTAGCCTTGCAGAAAGGGCTTAAGCCCACTCTCCCGCAATCTGCCAGGCTCTCGTTCAGAAGAGACTTGGTTGTATCATCAATGACGTCCTCAGGTAAGTCGTCTGGACTGTGCCGAAGAGGATCATCCTTCTGGCCCGTGTAATCACACATCAAGTCGGGGCGGCGGCTTAAAAGAATCACACACCAGGCAATCCAGACCCGGACCAGATCAATGCCATTTAGGCCGTTCCCCAGAAGAGCTTTGATTTTGTTGATGGTGGGAGTAAGTGGTTGACGTTCAGCTTGAGATAATTTGTCTGGCAAGGGGTGATTTGACTCCAGACGCAGGGCGCAAAAGCCGGGCAGGGGGTTCTCATCAGCCGGAGAAGTGCCTTGGCAGTAGAACCATGTCTGGTTCCAATCTTTCGGGTGGCTTGGTGGCTCAGCATAAGGGAAGAGACAATCTCTCCGTCGTTGGATTGAGATTCCACCGAGTTCCAAGCTAGGCCCGTTGGCACATTCATTCTGGCGGTTCAGATAAAATAACTCCCTAAAGAGTAGCAAGCTGGGTTCTTCTCCGAGGTACAGCTCACAGAATACTTGGAAGTTGCAGATGTTTGACACGGAGTTGGGTCCGATGTCTTGAGGTCGCAGATCAAAAAAATGCAGGATATCTCTGAAAAATTTGGAGCCTGGTGGAGCGAAACCCCGTTTCAGGTGATCATGAAAATGACAACTTCCCCCTCTTTGGGATGAGGTTCCTCTTCTGACGGGTCAGGAGCACGATAAGACATGATCTCTTTCCTTGGCAGATAACCTGTCTTTACAAAATCAGCTAGGATGCTGTCAGTAACGTTGGATCTAACCCAGTTGCATGTGACGGGTGCTTTGGGAGCCTTAGGCGGCATTGTGAAAGATGGAAGCCTATGACAAAATAAAATTTCCGGTTCAAATTTAAGCCGGAGGAAGATTTCAGTTCAATATTCAAGATGGCGGCTTATGAAGGGGCCTGATGATATATGGCTAATTGTGTCAGGTTATTTAAGCCGCCGTGGATATCATGAGCAATTAAGTTATTTAACTCTATTATGAATGATCCGGAAATTTCACAAAGCATGGCCTCTTTTAAGCCGGCGATATGAGCCGCCATGGCTAACAGATGCAGTTTTCTGCCTAAGTGTTGCACAAACAAGTTTCACAGATTGCAGGGATTATTTTGGATCAAACGATCGTCCAGAAAAGAAAAATTTCTAGACCTAAAAACTGATACAGAGAAGTTCGTAAGCTCTAAATGAGGTCTTTTTGCAAGCAAAAGGGATCTGCTAGTATTGAAAATGGGTGTGAAACGACTACCGCCGAAGTTATGCACTACTCTTGGATCAAAGGAGGCCGTTGTGGAAGAACTGCGAAGGAATCGTGAGGAACCACGAAGAACACAGAAGAACTCGCGAACCCTAATGCGGATCTAATATACGGGACGACGAGGACTTACTGGTGCTGATGAGCAGCAGAGGTGCGCCGTGGTTCTCTGGTCAAGACAGCTCGATGCAGCGGCCTTGGTTGGTGTAGACGGGATTCGTGGCGGCGGCGGAGCTCGGGCTCTGAGGCGTCGAGAGGAGGAAGACGATAGAAAGGGAAGAATGACGAAGACCTAAGGGCCGGGCCTAATTATAAGGGACGGCTGATGAATGGGCGCGAGAAACGAGGAGGCTGAAAACATGATTATCCAGCTGCAGAGACGCCTCGATTTTCGGGATAGTTATTAAGACAAGGATCCGTTGAGATACGTTGGGAAGAACGTGCATTAATGGCGGATGACATCACGGCGGGTTACAAAGAATCCAGATGATGACGTCATGGCGGGTCATAGCCCTTGCGCAGACAGAAGCCAGAAGATTTTTTACTAAGGTATAGAAGATTGACATGAACCGGTTCAAATGAATCTGGGGCCTAATGTTGGGGATATAACTACTGGAGTCACCCGCCCAGGAGGGGCCGGGTTATGTCATGACGATCATCACATGAAGCCCAATATCAAGCTTGAGGATGGCGGTTCAGTAATGGGCCTAAGGCCTAGAGGCGGCATAAGACCCGTAGTGATAAACCGCCGTTAAGGCATGAATTGTAGTGTAAGGCAAGAATAGTTAAGAGTCCGAGCCAGACACTGTTTATAAGCCGGCCTGGACTCTGAGAGCCGCTGGGCGTTAACCTCTCTATATAAAGGGACGACCCAGCGGCGGTTCAGAAAAAGGAAGATCAGATCGATAGCCAGGCATAGCGGTTTAACTCCCTGGTCATCAAAACCCTAAGTAATTCCACCTCAACTGGAGTAGGATTTTACCTTCACCGTAAGGGGCCGAACCAGTATAATCCTCATGTCCTTTGTCCCGTTTAACCCCTTTAAGCTTCCTAGTTGCGATGGCTCCATGACTAAGTCCTTGCACGAGGACATCTGCCGTGACTATTCCACGATAGTCCTGATCTGGATCTGGCGCACGGTAATCGAGGCAGGGCCGGTAGCTCGCCAGAGATCGGGCGGCGCGGCGGCCGGAGGAGGGGGGAGGCGCCGGCAGGATGGGACCGCGGGGCCGACGGCTGGGCACGGAGCGGCGCGAAGGGCGGCCGGAGGAGGCGCCGGCGGGACAGGCGGCGGCGCCGT
>NC_057799.1:465904502-465908472 GCF_018294505.1 Triticum aestivum | reverse complement strand
GCGGGCGGAGGCGGCTCACCGATCTGGGCCGGGAGGGCTTCCCGCGGGCTCGCGGGCCTGCGGCGGCGGGGAGCGGTGGCGCGCCTCGTGTCGCCCTCTGGTTGGCTCGGGGTGCGGCGGCTTCTGTCCGGCACGCAGAGGGAGCGGGGCTAGGGTTTATCTGCGATTTGGAATGGGGAGGCACACATATATATTGGTAGAGGGAGCTAGGAGACTCCAAATGGAGTGCGGTTTTCGCCCACACGATCGTGATCGAACGACCGAGAGCATGGAAGGGACTTAGATGGGTTATTGGGCTATTTGGAGGGGGGGGTTTGCTGCAACACACAAAAGGACTTTGCGGTTACCCGGTTAACCGTTGGAGCATCAAGACCTCCAAATGGACCGAAACTTGACAGACTGTATCCATCTCGTCACAAAACCATCGGAACGATTCCAAGATACTCGCGTGATCCTAAATTTTTTTAGTGAAATTTGAGGAGAGAAGAGTCAAAACTTCTATGTCAGGAGGCCTCACCAGAGCGACGAAGGGACTGAGGAGTAAAAAGAATCCTACTCTCCGATATATATAATCCTAAGACTCAAAACATTTTTTTCTAGACTCAACAACGCCAACGATTCGATCAAGCAGGGGGCTCCTAAGTCGGGGATGGCTCTGATTACCAACTTGTAATGCCCACGATGCGGCTATATCTCCCACGTGTCGAGGCACAACTTAGAGGCATAACTGCATTGTGGTATTGTTGCAAGAAGGGTTATCTTCACACAATCCCATGTAATGAACAAGAATGGGATAACAAGAGTTGGCTTACAATCGCCACTTCACACAATACATAAATTAATTCATACATCATCCAAAATGCACACATAGACCGACTACGGTCAAAACCAAATGAAAATAAGATAACCCCAAATGCTAGATCCCCGATCGTCCCAACTGGGCTCCACTACTGATCATTAGGAAAAGAAACATAGTTACGACCACGTTCCTCATCGAACTCCCACTTTAGCTCGGTTGCGTCATCTGCACTGGCATCGTCGGCACCTGCAACTGTTTTGGTAGAATCTGTGAGTCACGAGGACTCAGCAATCTCACGCCCGCGAGATCAAGAATATTTAAGCTTATAGGAAAGGATGGTGTAATGAGGTGGAGCTGCAGCAGGCACTAAGCATATATGGTGGCTAACATACGCAAAAGAGAGCGAGAAGAGAAGCAACGCAATGGTCGCGAAGCTAGAAATGATCAAGAAGTGATCCTGAAAACTACTTACGTTCATGCATAACTCAAACCGTGTTCACTTCCTGGAGTCCGCCGAGAAGAGACCATCACGGCTACACACACGGTTGATGTATTTTAATTAATTCAAGTGACAAGTTCTCTACAACCGGACATTAACAAATTCCCATCTGCCTTATAACCGCGGGCATGGCTTTCGAAAGGTAATACCCTGCAGGGGTGTCCCAACTTTTCCCATTATAAGCTCTCACGGTCAATGAAGGATAAACCTTCTCCCGGGAAGACCTGATCAGTCTCTGAATCCCGGTTTACAAGACATTTCGACAATGGTAAAACAAGACCAGCAAAGCCACCCGAATGTGCCGACAAATCCCGATAGGAGCTGCACATATCTCGTTCTCAGGGCACACTGGATGGGCAAGACGCCGAGTTGGCATAGACCCTGGTTGCCCAGGGGGCGCTGGACATCGCCCAGTTTGGGCCAGCACTCGAAGGAGCACTGGTCCGGGGGTTTAAATTAAGATGACCCTCGGGCTCGCGAAAACCCATGGGAAAAAGGCTTAGGTAGGCAAATGTAAAACCAAGGTTGGGCCTTGCCGGAGGAGCTTTATTCAAGGCGAACTGTCAAGGGGGTCCCATAAATCACCCAACCGCGTAAGGAACGCAAACTCAAGGAACATAATCCCGGTATGACGGAAACTAGGGCGGCAAGAGTGGAACAAAACACCAGGCATAAGGCCGAGCCTTCCACCCTTTACCAAATATATAGATGCATTAATTAAATAAGAGATATTGTGATATTCCAAAATATCCATGTTCCAACATGGAACCAACTTCAACTTCACCTGCAACTAGCAACTCTATAAGAAGGGCTGAGAAAAAGCGGTAACTTAGCCAAACAACGGTTTGCTAGGAAAGGATGGTTAGAGGCTTGACATGGCAATATGGGAGGCATGATATAGCAAGTGGTAGGTAGCGCAGCATGGCAATAGAACGAACAACTAGCAAAGCAAAGATAGAAGTGATTTCGAGGGTATGGTCATCTTGCCTGCAAGGTTCTTAGAGTTGTCAAAAGCTTGATCCTCGTAAGTGTACTCAACAGGTTCCCCGTTCACGAACTCGTCTCCCGGCTCTACCCACAGCAAGAACACAAGCAATGGAACCACAATCAATCACGGGAAAACGCACAAGCAACATGATGCACTACATGCATGATATGCGAGACACGATAAGCAATGTGTATGCGTGCTCCGGAAGAAAAAGGATGAACAAGGCAGTAACTTGGCAAACCAAGTATGCCCCTGGAAAGATGAGATGATTTCGGTCGAAATAGATATAAGAAACGGATGCACGGTTTGCAAATGGCAAGCAAAACAAGAATGCCACGATTCTGCGATTAACACCATGATACCACATAGAATACATCAAGTAACTATGCTACAGCACCCCAACATAGCAACAAAGTATATGACAGTAATCTACAGGAGATGCTTGACAAAAGATGAACACTGAGCTACAGCTAGATCACAATATAATAGGTTCAAACAAGCATGGCAAAAATGCAAAAGATATCAGCTTCACAGACTTGGAGAAACTACTGGACATGGCTGAAACAGCATCAGGTAGCAATGTTCAGTGCAAGCAATCAACATGCTACAGGAACTTAACATAACAAAACAAGGCATGGCATGAATCTACTAAGTGCATAGAACAAAAGTCCCTTACTGGCCATGAGGCAAAAAGGATCAGAAGATATGGTGGCACCCATGTAAACATAGCAAATTTTGTTAACAGGTTTCAGACTTAGCAGAAAACAGAGCATGGCATTAACAGCATTATGAAGGCATATTTGTGAGCTCGATGCACTCATCACAAAGCAATGCATGACAAAAGTAGCATACCTACCGCAATATGGCATGCTTATGAAGCTAGCCATGGCAAGAGGAAGTTCATAGCATATACGGATGAACTACAACAACCTTGCCAAAATTGAATATCATGTTAACAATCTGCCAGGAATATTTTATAGCAAACGTAGAGAAAGATTAAGACATGCTAGGGCCCTCCATACTTGCAAACAGGCGCATGGATGGATATCCCAAAACTATATCTACAAAACATCTTTACTGAACATGCCAAAAAGAAGCATGGATCTCTCTGTAGACACATGTATACATGGCAACAAAAATCCTAAGGCCCTGAAAACAGAAATATCACGAAGCCTAGTTTGCATGCTTGTGCTAGTTACCACATAGATCAAAAAAATACATGGCATACACCTCTGTAAAGATGGCATGGCATAGATCAAAACACCTATTGAGCTCATGCCCTTAAGATGCACACATCAATTGCAACAAAAATAACAAATCACCAAGTTCTGATAAGTAACAGTAGTAAACATCATATAGCACTCTTGCACCAGAGATTTGGGCATCAATATGAACTCAAACTAGTATGGCACAGTGGAACAAAATGAATAGCATCTCGTGATGAACATTTCGATATATCATGCGCGCAAAACGGAGCAGTATGCAAGGAGATATTGTGTGATGAACAGGGCAACATATTGTGAGGATTACGGGACAGCAGAAATCAGAGGGGGGGAAGTCAACCTTCGGTCCCGATCTGTATCTGGCGCACAGTAAGCGAGGCAGGGCCGGCGGCTCGCCGGAGATCGGGCGGCGCGGCGGCCGGAGGGGGGAGGCGCCGGCGGGACGGGACCGCGGGGCCGGC